>NW_017731494.1:700497-707535 GCF_001890085.2 Hipposideros armiger | reverse complement strand
ACTAGATTGAAGAACAAAACGACAGCAACTAGTCTGTTCCCCTTCCCCCAATTCCCCAGCACTGTTCCCATCCCCCCAATTCCCCAATAAAAAAATTTTTAAAAATCTTAAAAAAAAAGAATGACTCCAAGGTTTTTGGTCTGAACAACTGGAAAGATGGAACTTTCACAGAAACTTGTGGTCTTCCTAATAGATTTGGAAAAGACTAAAAATAGAATAAGTATATGTTGAATAAGAGGGAAGGTCAAGAATTTGGATATTTAAATTTTTAGAAATCTACTATACATCCAGCTGGCAACGGAAAGTGGCAGTTAGATCTACAGGATTTAAGTTCAAAAAAAAGATTTGGGCTAGAGATATAAATTACAATTTGTCAGCATATACAGGAAACTGACCAAAATCACCAAAGAAAGCATAAATAAAGGACAAGCAAGGTCTTGACCTGGGGACATTCCAATGTTGAAAGCTTAAGAGATGGTGATCCAGAAAACGAGACTAAGAACAAGTGAAAAGTGAGATAAAAGAAAACAGAGAATAAGATATGCTGTGTTGAGGGTCGTCAAGTGAAGAAAGAATATCAAGTACTCTCCTTAGCCAACTTTCAACTTAATCAACTCTTCCATGGTTGTAATTCATCACTTAATTAACTTAATTGCAATGCATGATTTCCTTTCATTCTGCTTTTATTATACTTTCTATTTATTGTTTTGCCTCTTCTCATGCTCTGATGCCTTTCTACCAGTAGTTTCATGCCCATATTCTAAAGCTGTAGTAATAAGACACGGAACACAAAAACCAAAGGTTACTTGCTTAAAATACAAGTGAATCTACTCAAAATACCTGCCCGCATTTTTATTTAAACAAAAAAAAAACATATTTAATTAAAATAACTTACTTGAAGAAAGCAATTAACAGGTTCACCATGATGATATATTGCACGAAGAGGTAGACAGCTTGGAGGAATGGAGTCAGAAAAGAACCGGGAGGACAGGATGGCTTACTGGAGCAAACTACAAAAAAAGAATGACATAAGATGACTCTAAATATTTAGCACATTAACTTAGCAGAATACCACAATTTTTTTATATTTTTAAGATCCAGATGATTATTTTCCTGATTTTTTTTATTCTGAGTATCTACAAAAGCTCAATTTCTGTATGATGACAAAAATCTCCTACACACCATCTATTTCTGATGCATAGACTTCTCCATACATCATCCAGTATGGTTCAAACACAATATCTCGAGCGAGGCTCCAAGATGGAGGTTCCTTTGGAGAAAGAATGGCCTTGCGTGCCACTCCAAAGCTCAGCAGGACTATGGCCATTATGATCACAATGTAGAACATGTTTGCCGTCTGTAAAAGTAGCACAACACAACCAGAATTTTACTACAGATTTGACATTTAAAACAAATCAAACATGAGCAACCATCATAATCATACCTGCCAATAATATGACTGTCTAGTCATTAACCAAAATGCCCTAGTCCATGAATAGTTGGATTTCCTTTGGCTAAACCATTTTGTTTTCTCTGCACAATATGTGTTTCATGTCAATGTAGTTTATGGAAATAACATAACTTTGTAACTCTTTGCTAACAAAGAGAATTTGTTCTTTTTTTTAAGAAGTAATGAAATGTGAACAGCTTTCGATTTGCTAATATCCAACTTTTCACCAATTGGGCCAAAGTTTAGGGAAAGAAAAAAATAGAGATACTCAAATTAGTAAAACGGTTCCTTATTCCCACAATTATCTTCAAGAACTGATTGGAGTCTGAGAAATGCATCAGGCAAAGAATCTGCTGAAGAACTCCAAGCTACTGAGCACACTGATGAAGGGGAGGATCCCAAAACATGCAAAAAGTAACTGTGAAATGATGTTTGTTAAATCCAATGGTTCATAACTGCCACTTAGTCTTTGTATTAAAAGTAAGACTTATTGTTATAATACACAATAGAGGGCTGCTTACAGAACACTGACCTTCGTATTATCGTTTTTTAAGGCCCTTCTAAATAATTCATTTCACTTACTAAATGTACATGAACTCAACCCATTTGCTTACCATGGCAGAGACAATTATTCCATGAGTATTCTATGAGCTTTTCTACATTTCTTAGCCTTTCTTCCATGAGGCTAGGGCCATGTGACCTATTCTGGCCCATGGGCTATGGAGTGACAGTGAATTGAGTCACCTCCTGTCCAGAGCAGTTAAAAGTTAAAAGCCATAAGACTTTCTCCATCCCTCTCACTCCTTCTCATAGGAGACCTTAGAAGCCACATGCTGACATTACTATGTCATAAGATGGAAGAATTCTGGATCCCTGAGTCACTGGGTAGAGGATGGCCACCATGAGCACTCATTAAGCTTTGCATTAGGGAAAAAAATAAACTTGTGCTAACTCGCTGAGATATATCAGTCACCTCAGCAGAGCCTATCTAACTAATACCAATGTCACCAAGACCAGAGAGAACAGTGTTGGTCTAAAGAGAAGTGTGAAGAAAAAGTCTATCTTTGGAATCGTGGAGGTTCTCCCTTTTCTGTCCTCTTCTTTTGTTTCAGCACTACACTTCCTTTGCAAGAACTTGCCAGTGAGTATTCTAGAAGAAAAACCAAAGATGATCTTGACATACTGTACTTCCTAGGGGGTGAGTCTTAGGCCCTTTGCAAAGCCAGATGAACAAGGCTAATAAAACTGCACAGTGAGTGCCAATGACAGACAGAGCCAGGTGGCCCAGATTTGAATCCTGGCTCCCCTACTAATACCCTTGGGAAATTCACTTAATCTTCATTTCCTTGTTTGTAAAATGTGGATAATAGTACCTATCTCATAAAGGTGTTTTGAAGAGTAAACGAGTTAATATATACTAAGTATTTAGAACAGGGTGTGACCCACCGTAATCACTAATTAAGAGTTGGATGGGGATGAAGAAATACAAAGATAAATCAATATTTTAGCAAAAAAAATATTATTGGTGGTAGCCTCACACAAATCTGGCCCTTGGGAATTATTGTGCTGAGAGACAAATTTGATTCAATCCCATATCATCTGCCCTTACCCCAAGAGAATTCTCGTTAAACTGAGAATCCTAATCAACTACCCCATATGTTATCCAAGGACATTTGTTAAATATGAGTTTGTGGTTATAAGGAAAGCAGTGATGAAATGATCTTGCTTTCTGTGCATCTATAAATAATTTCAAAAGTTAAATTACTGAATGAGAACCATGAAATTAGGCAGAAATGTTAAAAAAGAACACCAGAATATACAAGCAGACTCTACTCACCATTTTTGCAATCATGGTCACGTATGGACCTGCGTGTTGATTCACAGCAAAGAAGTCCAGGAGTCGTGAGAACCAGAATATGATGTCAATGCAGTATATAAGTCTCCCCGCTGTGTGGAAAGGAGGGTCACCCCACCGAAGGCTGAAGCCAACCAAAAACAGGCCAGTAGCCACAGTCTCCATGAGGTTCCAATACTCACTAATCCATACCTTTACCTTTTGAGTAAACTTCTCAGGTTCTGAAATACAGACCTAAAAGAAGAAAGAGAGAAACTTAAAGAATGCGGTATAATGCAAGAGTCTCATCAATATCATCTTCTTTAATGCATCAACCGCTCATTTAAAGAGTAATTTGAATCCTGCCAAATCTTCGATCACAAGGGGATTTTGGTGACTTAATTTATCCTCGGGTAATGAATTATTTAAACAATTCTATAAATATAATTTAATGTCACTGTTAGTGCTAGCCAGCTATTTGAAAACCCAAACAGAACCATTTTTTTAAGTAATTTTTCTAGTTTTCATTAATCCTAAGCTAACACAGGGAAACTCCAAGACATTTTAAAATGTAATATTGCAGTATATAGTGATGATTTCATTTCATGAGGTACAGCCAAGAGCAAAGAAAACTAGTTTGAAATCAAAAATTCTATAATCTGGTCCTACTACTGCTCTTTAGTGAGTTGTTGACAAATTACTCAGAATGTGATATTAGAACTCACCATTATAAGAAATTACCCTGCAACAGAATATCAGACAAACTGATGATTGTAAAATAGTAAACCTATTTTCTCCAAGGCATTAAAATGGTAGAATTCAGATAACATTTTTCTCCTGAATTATTTTGTATAATCTATAAACTTCACAATAGTAACTAGCAGACACTATAGGTATAACTACTAAGAATACATTTTCTTAATATATAATATTGGTCACATTAACTCTAGGAGAAAAAAATGTACATAAATGCATAGACAGAGGTAGCTATACAAGGTGTGATCAAATAATATGGTGAATGTTTAAATTTTAAAAATTATTACAATAAAAGACACATTGCCATTAATCCCCCTCCTTCCCCCCCCCCCAATACTCCCCTTCACTTCAAACACACTTATCCCATCGCACTTGTGGCTTTCTGAAGCAGCTCTGGGAGTCCTCTTTCATAAGTGTCTTTAGTTGCACTGTCATGGCTGCCTCAATGTCCTGAATCATTTTGACTTGGGGGAAGACCCAGAAGTTGCACGGTGCCACATCCAGTAAATAAGGTGGATGAGGACACACCATAATGTTTATATTTGACAGAAATTGCCATATACCAGAAGTGATGTGTGACACAGAGCATTGTCATGATGGAAGATGATGTATGGCACACTTAAAAACACACCTTCTCTCAACCGTAGCTCACACCCAACTGACTGCACCAAACAAGTTGAACCTTGTCACTCACTATTGCTAAGGTTTGATGTGCCACTTCCCGTATTGAAGATACCTGCCTTTCCATTGCATGGCACTCAGCAGCAGCATTCACTGTATATTTTGATCACATGGAAAGGCTCCATGTTACACATTAATTCTGGTATGGCAATTTCTGTCAAATATTAAAAAAAACATTGAAGTGTGTCCTTATTCACGTTATTCATGAGATCTGGAATCTTGAGACTTCTGACTCTTCCCCAAAGTCAAAATAACGATGAAAGATAAACATTTTGAATCAATTCAGGATGTTGAGACAGCCATGACAGCACAACTAAAGACACTCATGAAAGAGGACATCCAGAACTGCTTCAGAAAGTGGCATAAACAATGGGATAAGTGTGTTTGAAGTGAGGGGGAGCATTTTGAGGGAGATTAATGGCAATGTGTCTTTTACTGTAATACATTTTTTTTTAATTTAAACATTCACTGTGTTTTGTGATCACATCTTGTACATATATCTACAACAGTCATAACTGTGTATGATTGCAGATATAACTGCATGGAAATGTTCTCTTTTTTTTAATATCTCATTGCAAACTAGAGACAAAAATGTTGTCTTGTTTGTTCCTTGGACTACTTGCCTCAGAAGGATTTTCAGCTTCAATTTTCAAAGGTATTTAGTAGGATCTTTTAAAGCTATAAATGAAATCTTTACTTATTATATAACTTTGACCATCTATGTGCCACTCTGTGAGATAAACTGATAATATGCAAGTCATGCTACGCTATGAAAAATCAATCTCATTTAAGCAAACACACACACACACTCTTCCAGAAAATCAAATAGTTGGAGGAGCTAATAACAAATAGATAGCATCACTCAAGTACTGAAAAACACATTAAGATGTCCTTGAAAACAACTGCTTTCAAAGACAGCAGCCAGTAGAAAGTCTTTAGCAAGGAGAAAGGTTTGCGATCAGAGATTTTCCCCTAAATAGCCTTCCTGTAGCACACAGATCAGGATCAGCATTGTCTGTCTTACCATCACCCTTGACCTGTCCATTTTCATCACCAGAGCTCAGAACACCTCTAGCAGAGGTGTGTAGAAGACAAAAGTAGAAGGAAGGGATAGCTCACCTCCCGGGCTTTCTCAATGGCGTTGGTGAAGATGTAAATGATAACGAGCCACTCTTGTACACTGGGTTTACGCTGCATCTCCACCAACACAGTAAAAGTGAACAGCATGAGGAATGCCAAATACGCCATCTGTGAGGGGGACACACATTCCCTGGACATGAGTGATAGTCATGATGGAGGAGGCCAAGCAGACATGGACCAAGCTGAGCAGAAACACACACAAACTTCAACGTGGTAACATGAAAATACAACTGGGACCACCCTCTGATTATTGATGACCTAATATTAAGGAAAACACAAGAATCCTCAGTTTTCTATTCCAGGATTAAGTGGCAGAAATGAAAAAAATCACTGTTCTCAAATGCATAGGAAGGGGTCCCTGTCTCATCTTCTTAGCTCCTGACCAGCATTTCCAGAACCCTGCCTATTCCAACATGGGCACTTTCAGGACAACAGCAACCCAAGAGGGAATCACACACCTTCCCTCCATTTAAACAGAGAAAATGTGTGCCAAGCACACCAAATGAGTAGCCTCAGTAGGTGCCTATATTCAAATATAATAAATCATGGCATTTACTACTGCTTGGAGTTTTACTTACTATTTATTAAAATACTCTCTGGTTAGTGGGAAAGTATCATCCAACTGTGAGTCCTTGTAACTAGACTGTTGATATTTTTATTTTCAGTGCTCAGCACTCAGCCTGACACATAGTAGGCATTCAAGAAATGTTTAATTGCTAACTGTATATTAAACCTAGATTTCCAAACTCCTCTAAGAATTAAAACACAGTAAACACACACACACACATACACATACTGATAATAGCTTTGTAATCTTTTCTAACACTTTTACCTTCTTGAGATACATTCCCAGAAGTAGAAGAGCTGAGCTCTTCTTACACACATTTAAAACTGTGACACATATTATTGCCCACCAGAAAGGCTTTACCAATTTCCATGATCACCAATAACGCATGAGATGGTACAACCTTTTAAGTAGCTTCAGAGACAATACACAATGCTAGTTGATCAATACTTGTATTAAAAATCCCTGATCAGGGCCGGCCGAGTGGCACAATGGTTAAGAACTGGCTTGGGACGCCAGAGGGCCCCGGTTCGGATCCCACATATGAGGGTCAGTGACACTGCTCTCTACAGCTAAGATGCTGAACAACAGCTCAACCTGGAGCTGGGCTGC
>NW_017731494.1:676307-699102 GCF_001890085.2 Hipposideros armiger | reverse complement strand
TTTTTTTTTTTTTTTTTTTTTTTTAGTTAAGCCATCCTGCCACCTGTTGTCAGCTCAGCAGCAGCTCAGCTCGGACCTGGAATCAAACAGGTGGCCCTATTGCTCAGAGCTTGCACTCTTGAGTGAGCTCTTAACCAAATGAGCCACTAGGCCAGCCCTGGAAATTTCTAAGAAAAGAAATGCTTGACTACTCCTTTCCCAACGACATGGCTATGGTTAAAATTCTCTCAGAGTTACTATTAGAGTCTCTGGGATACTTTGGTGCATAGTCACAAAAATGGTGAAATTGATCATTTGAAAGGAGATTTGATTTTTGAGAACAGACGAAAGTCATTCAGAACGTCGTATGTATTCAATAAGTATATGAAATAAGTGTGTGATTGGGTAAGTAAATAGTTTGAAATATAACACATTCAGATAATCCTTTTTAGTCACAATTCAAATGTTTTAGAAATACAAAATCTTGGCCATGAGCAATTTAACTACAGCTAAACATTAGAAAAATAATGCTATTAAATAAATATAAAAAGCACTCAATTTATTTAAAATACAGTTCATGCTTTCTCTGTATCTCTATATCCATAACAGATTTAGTATTTATTCATACAATTCAACTTGTATAATTTTTATTGTCCTTTAAATACGTATTTATAAGCATATGAACTGAAAACAAAAACCAATCGCTTGGTTTTTTTGCCTCTATTACACAGTATTCCTACAAAGAAAAAATCGACTAAACTGCTAATATTTTTGTCCAAGATGGGAAAAGAATCCATCCCAATCACTTAATTCTACAACTCCGTTGTTAATTTTATTGTGCCACAAAGCTTGCTAATGAGAAGCACTAAAGAAAGAAGAAAATGCTCATTCTCTCACTCCCAAAGTAGCAGAGATCTGTTCTAACCTTTACTCGCCTCCCTCCAATCTTCTTTCCTACCTCCTTTGTCATTCACCCTATTTTTTACTGCAATTCTACCTTTTATCACAAGTTGGCAAATCAGGCATATCATTATCAATGTTATCATTGGCTATTAACTATCATGAATTGTTGCAATGAAACCAACCGTATAAAACCAAAACTTGACAATTGGAGCACTGTAGAACTCATAGACTTTCCTGGTCAATGGAAGACTTTGGGGACCACTCTTTAAAACAAAGTGCTGATTTTCATCTAGTTTCTCATCAGGGCCCCTTTCCATATCGCGGTCTTTCTGTAAAATAAACAAATAATCATTTCTTGTCAGGGGCTTAACTGAAATATTGACATTTACGAGTATCCAAAAAAAATCATAAATATATATAATATATATATTAGAAATTAGTTGAGCACCCACCTGCCAAATTATAATCTCATTCTTGAATGGCAAGAAAACAATATGTATTATATAAATCTTTGACCGGGTAAGTAGCACAGGGTATTTCTGAAATGCAAGTTAAATCTCTAATAATCAAACCTGGTTAAACTAAGAGTAGTTCCAAGGATTTTAAAATGGTCCCTGTTCCTGTTTGGTTTAATTTCTTTTATCACTATTTTGGAACCTAAAGATATTCATAAAACCCCTGTAAGATCAATAACCAATAATAATTTCCATAATATAGGACAGAATGGAAATCCATTGGTGATACATCTTTTCCAACCCATAGGAAAGTTGGGCACAGTGTTAGTTTTAGGATTCTGGCTTTGATAGCTTCTCTATTCATTTATAGCAGAGGTTCTTTACCTGAAGTTCACGGACGCTGAGCTCCAGAGTCCTGGAATCTCCTGCAACTATATGCAAGTATTTGTGTTGTACACGCATTTTTCTAGGTAAAGCATCAAATCTTTGATCAGTTTCTCAGAAAGTTATATGTCAGCCTAAAGGGATTAACCCTTTGTAGGTGATAAGTAAGGGATATCTGTGTGACAGAGAAGTGGTTGTGTGAACGTGACTACATGGGTGCCCATATAGAAGAGCCTTTAAAAAGAGGGGGAAAACGGCCGGCTGAGTGGCTCAGTTGGTTAAGAGCTTGCTCAAGAGTACGAGCTCTAAGCAATAGGGTTGGAGTTTGATGCCCAAGCTGAGCTGCTGCTGAGCTGCCAACAGGTGGCAAGATGGCTCAGCTCGAAAAAATAAAATAAAATAAAAAGAGGGGAAAAAATAATTGGAAAGAAAAAAACAAAACAAAAAACACCTGTATAGCCTGATTGCTTTTGAAAAGGGGAAACTTAGGAATGGTGAAAAAGAAGCAAAAGAGATTTCACCCTACTTTATAGAGTTTTGTGTTTTTAATTTTTAAACAGGAAATGAGTTACTTTTGTGATTTTTTTTTTCAAATTAAATGAAAAGAAAGGAATATTCTCTGATGACTCTCAGACTAGTACATTTCTTCAACCTAGCCACAAAAGATCTCTCTCTAGTGTTAGGCCCACATGATTAGCAAGATTTTTCAAGCCAAGAAATAAATCAAGTTTTCTTCATTGTCCATATAATTGCAGGAAGATCTAATTTTTGAGGCCTCTGGCATCTAGATGGGTTCTCTCAATGCCTAATGTAAATATCATTCATGTCACTTTGGGCAGTAGAAGTGAGATTGTAACTTAGGGGTATAGGAACTGACCCGGTTCCTGACAGGTTTGAACCTGCCTAGAGTTAAAATGGCTTCAAATGAATTAGAAAAGTCATTATTTACTATGATTTTAGTGACATCAGTACCACTACAGAAAGACCTCAAAAAGCAATTTAAGTAATGACCTTGTCATTAAGTAACTTCCCTTACTATTTTTTCTAAGACTGTTTCATTAGGTCTTAATTACAGTTGGCATTTTGGTATGGGTCATAAAGTACTAATTGAGCCTATCTCTGAGTTGAATTCAAAGATATCAACTGCCATGACGAAGGCAGCATGGAAATATAAATTCAGATTCAGGCCTTTTTTGTTTTCCTTAGAAGAAGGTAAACGCAAAAATATTTTTCTTATCTTTTATTCTACTCAAATCTCAATCTCAATCCCTATCTTTCTCTCTCTCTCTTCCTTCCTCCTACCTCCCTCTTTCCCTTCCTTCCTTCCTTTCTCCTCTCCCATCTCCACACTCCCTTCTCTTTTTCTCTCTCTAATAGGAATCTGATACAAGCAGGCACACAGAACAAAATTATAACTACAACAATAAGCTCTACCACAATTCATGCCTATTTTCTATTGTATTACAGTCATCTTTCCCACTTAATGATGCTTTAATAAAATAGGTTATTATTCAACTTTTTAAAATATTTTTTCATTGTAATTTGTCAACATGTCTAATACTAAGCTTATCTTTCCCCTTTCAAACCTTTTCTTTTTCCAGTGATCCTTGTGTCCTTTCAAGATGGCCTTGTTTTAACCATCAACCTCTCAATCATATTTGCTATCTCCCTTTCACCCATGTCTCATGTTCAAGTCCTATTTGAATATTTGCTTAAAATCTGTCTTTTCCTTTCTGCGCCCATTGCTACTAACCCTAAATAAAATCCTTATTACTTCTCACCTGGATAGTTAGACTAGCTTATTCTCTGTCTGCTTCAAGCCAGCCTTCTTTTTTACATCATCGAATACACTAGAGGCATAATAATTTTCCTAATGGTCAGATCATGTTGCTATTCTGGTCATATATGTTCACCGGCTCACCATTACCTACAGAATAAAAACCATATCCCTTCATAAGTTATATAAGAGTCTCCATGATCTAGCTACACTCTACTTTCTAGCCATATCTGCTCCTTGTCCCATGTCCACCATTACCTGGATTTTAGCCAAACCACTTACAATGCTTGACATAAGCCTTGCGTTTCCTGCCTGTCTTCTCCCCCACCAAAATGCTAGTTCCTCTCTCCACATCCTCAAGTCACAGTTCAAACACCACCTCATTCATGCAGCTGTCTCCAGTCCCTAATCCTTACCTCCTGATCCCCAGTGAGAAAAGTCTTTTTCTTCCCCTAGTGTAGCCATTCTATCATCTTACTAAAGAAAGCTCATGTCATCAAAAGTCATGCTTTTGGGAGGTTAGCAGCTAGAAAGATTTAAACTTCTCAAGGAAAGTTATTTGCTTGCTGTGGAATTATCAGATCTAGAAAAGGGAGGAAGGGAGGAAAGAAGGGAGGAAGGGATGGCGGGAGGGAGGAACGGAGGGAGGGAGGTAAGGGAGAAGAAAGGAACACATACATACCCAAACAGGTATAGTAGTCAAAAATTTAACTGATCTGGTTGAGGCATTAACCAATCAGAATCGATGCTCAACTAATCACAACAGATGCCAGCCATTAAAACAAATTTATAATTAATAATTTTTCATTTAATATTTATCAGATATTTTAAAATATTATAACAAATATCCCATAAGTGCAAAACCACATCAGACAAGATGCTAGCTAAAATGCCTCATTAAAGTATTAAGTACTAAATAAGATGTTTACTCACAGTAAATGACCATTTTATAAGCAATGATTCAAACTGAGATATAAAAAGTAAACCATATATCCACAGACAGCATACTGGAGACTCTCCAGTGAAGATGGGTTATGAGAGAAGTAATGGAAGTTACCCATAAAAGAGTGTACACCTGGGAACTCAAGTAAAACTATTCAGTCACTGAATATAACAACTAAAAAAAAATGTGGAGTAGAACAGTGACAATCAATGCAAATTTTAAATCTGTGTTATTATAATTAAAGTTTTTAAGGATATCAGACACTCCTTATTGTAGCTTTAGTCTATTTATTCTACTAGTCACAAAGCAATATGAAGTTAAGCAGCTGTCAAAGTATAATAAAGTCTTTGATTTTGGTTTTGAGGCAGAAATGGAATCTGTTGCTTAACCTCTATGGCGGTTAATTAGATCTATCATACATGCTATACCCAATCACACTATAATGTGATTAAGATTATTAAATAAATTGTTAAACAAATAAACTTTTTGTATGTGTATGTTTGCGTACAGTCAATGCCATGAAAACTCAGTTTACTATAATATTGCACTAACCATACAAGCATTTTCTTTGACACTGTTGGGGTTCTCGTCACCATTATACCACGTAAACTGGAAGTCCTGGGATTGGGGAACATGCGACATCTCCGCTTTGCTTTTAAATTCCAATGTCAAAATGGTAGGTGGTAAAAGAATACTTATGATGATCTTTAAAAGAAAACAAAGCAAAATAAATAGTAGGGATTACACAAGGTACTACTCAAATAACAAAATTAAGATTTTAGTGTATATAAAATATCAGATCCATCACCAATTCAGTTGATATCCTGATTCTTTACATAGTTTTAACTCAACAATTCCAATTCTAGAAGTGTGCCCCTCAGAAATACTCATGAACGCAAACAAATGTGGATAGAGATGTTTGTTGTAGGGTTATTTGTAATAGATAAAAACAGGTATAAACCTAAATGTCTACCTTTAGAGGAACAGCTGGTATGGGACAACATAACTCGCAACCTAGTTTGGAGTACTATACAACCATTAGAAACACAAAAGCAATTTTGAATATTATGGAAAAGTATTTACGTTACATTGTTAAATGAAAAGGAGCAAGTTGTAGAACAATACAGTGTGATCTCATTTTTGTAAAAAAAAAAAAGAAAACTAAAAAATAAATATGCATACACATGTATACATTTAAAATTTTTAAATGTGTATATGGTAGTTCCCCCCCCCCCCTTATCCACTGTTTCGCTTTCCATGGTTTCAGTTACTCACAATCTACCATGGTCCAAAAATATTAAAAGGAAAATTCCAGAAATAAACAATTCATAACTTTTAAATTGTGGGCTATTGTGAGTAATGTGATGAAATCTCACAACATCCCACTCTGTCCCCCTGGGGACACGAATCATCCCTTTGTCCCGCGTATCCACTACCTTCCCATTAAACAGTAGACATTTCGGTTATCAGATCAACAATCTCAGTATCCCAGTGCTTGTTTTCAAGTAACCCTTATTTTATTGAATAATGGCCCCAAAGCACAAGAATAGTCATGCTGACCATTTGGATATGTCAAAGAGAAGCTGTAAAGTGCTTCCTTTAAATGAAAAGGGGAATACAGTACAACAAGATATTTTGAGAGAGGAAGACCACATCCATATAATTTTTATTATAGTATATTGTTATAATTGTTCTATTTTATTATTAGTTATTGTTGTTAATCTCTTACTGTTCCTAAAATACAAATTAAAAATTATCATAAGTATGTATATATAGGAAAAAACATAGTATACATAGGGTTCGGTACTATCTGAGATTTCAGGCATGCGCTAGGAGCCTGGGAATGTAACCCCTGTGGATAAGGAGGGACTGCTGTGCCACACTGTTATTTATCCCTAGGGGCAGGGCAGTGAGAAGCATTGTATTTCAATGAGCATGTTACTGTAATAATTCTTTAAAGCCATGAAGTAGATATTATCACATAAACATTAAAATTCACTCATATTACAAAATCAAGAATATAGAAACATACCAAGTGTCACTTTTTGTTAGATCCATCTTCCATCCTACACAAATATTTTCTGCCACTAAAACCCAGAGAAAGTATAAATCCAGGTATCCACAATGTTCTCATTATAATGTTATCATTCACTAATTTATTTACAGTCTATTCAAAAAAAATTTTTATGTTCAACTTGTATGGCCTTTCAAGGTAAAGGGTTAAGAAAATTTACTTAATGTTGTGAAAACCAACTTGCTGAACACCACCCCTCTCAAGCTAAAATCAGGCCTTAGTATTCTCGGATTCAGTGAATAAAATAGGATTAATCCTGAATACATACCATTATGATTAAATAAATCAGAGTCATACCCTTGTCAACATTCATTTATTTTCATGCTGAAATCACCTTTTGTTTTGTTTTGTTTTAAAGCCTGACCTCCTGTGAAGGCCCTCTGGACTTGCACCAGTTCTGATAGGGATTTGTTTGCATGTTCATTTTCTTTTCAGATGTAAAGCTCAAAATACATGCAATGTTCTGTTGTCTGGAAAAATCATAGTTACCAGACACACAGTAATATTACACTAATTCCTAACCCGCTTCCTGAAAAGGCTCCACATTCTGTTGCTCATGTCCATTACGGCAATTGGTTTGTGAAACACTATTCAATAATATCAATATCCCATTTCCAAGGGGTAAGTTGGAGCCTATTACCCTAAAAACATTTAAATGAGTTTTCCTTTCCACATAACCCTACAAGGTCTTCCTCCAGTCTTCATCCACTTGAAACTAGCCTAACCAGGACATCTTACAATTATTTGCAAATGTGTTCCCAAAACTCATGAGCTAAGCACTGATGAATTAGGATCTGTGCATGGAGAGCAATACGGTTTACTGCAGTGCAGAGAGTTTAAGTAGCTAATTAAGCCTTCTTTGTCAATTCACTATGTTTGGGAGCAAAACATTTAGTCTTGCTTCACTTACGTGAAGTTTGTTGGTATAAGGTAAATAAGGACCAAAAAGTTATTAAGTTCTTAGTAAGAAGGATTTCTAGTAAACTAAAGTATGCATAGGACACAGCCATGTGGAAAATTATTTCTCATACTTCTAGCTAGCTATACCCCATCTCTCTCTCTGAACATTTTAAAAAGTTATTGTTAGAGTTTGTGTAGCTAGAGGTGGACCCATTCACATCTCTGTTTCATCATTTCCAAGTCCAAAATCAAAGCAGATCAAAGGAGAACTTCTTCTAGAAACAATTGTTCTTTCTCTGATATTTTCAAAGAGGAATCTATGTGGAATAAATTTTGATTGACTTTTCTCTTATTTCTGTACTCTCAGTGAAATTAAAACGTGCAAGCTCTTTTATATATTTTTATCTTGTTTTTTTATCTGTGTTTCTATAGTGTGTCCATCAAAAATATATATTTTAAGAATAGTCATCTTATTTGGAACACATCATATTTTAAGAACTCTAGGAAGAATAAAATTGAAATACAAAATATAGTCTTATACAGTTCTTAATGCTTATGCTGTATCCCCTCTTATTCAGTTTCATAAGCACATGTATGTACTTCTTAAGCTTAACTATAACCTAAAGTTTAGGTTTGATGTCAAAAGTCAAATATGTCTTTAGTATTTAACTAAATTACTCTTGATAATTCAAGATGAGAGATGAGGCTAAAGTGTAATGGAATAGAAGAATTTGGAGATAGGGATGTGAACAAATATATTTGAGAGCAGCTTTATAAAACCACTATTTATTCCCTGAAACATCACTCTGAATGAGCAGAACAACAGAAATTGCTAATTTTATTTAGTTTATTATCAGTTAGTATTCTTAAACTGAGCAAAATTTCACTAAAAGTCTCATTTACTTCTGTTATAATTATCAGAGGCAATGGAGTTTACTAATGAAATATTGCATATGTTTGTATATGTTTTTAATGTCTTCTAACCACTTTCATGTGCGTATGCCTTTGTGATGAACAGAGCTGGTACGATTATCCTCATTTTTTAAAAAAGAAACTATGGTAGCAGGAGAAAAAGTAGTTGTCAGGTCCCACTGGAAATCTCTCAGCTCATCTGTGAGCATCAAAGATATTAGCTGGTTTCCTGAAGATGCTCTTCTGGAACAAGGGAAAAATGAACTCTGAGAGTACAGACCTTCAGACTAGACTAATATCTATAAAGCAAGTCAATGTACCTTTAGCCAAGAGTTTTTCCTCATTTTCAGGCGCCCCATCCACATGTCCGTCAGTAGCATTTGGGTACAAGAATGAGAAACAAAGGGCCGCAATCCCCCAGACACAGCCAGTTTCAGACAGGTAGAATTGCTCCAGTTCTTGAGTTCATAGGTCAGAAGCTTCATGGCCATCCTCTCATTCTGCTTGAACGCCCTCTCCAGCACATCCAGAGCAAGCTGGCCAAACTGTCTGCAATGACACAGTGGTGTCCAGTGAAAACAAAAGCAGGTGAGAGACCCAGAAACATTCAAAAAGATTAGGTAGGAGAAGCAGAAAAGACCAGTACAAAAGCGAGAACAGCAATTTAATCACCTCAGTTTGCAGAAGCTATTTTTTAAAGGGATTGCTGCTCAGGAAATGGATTGTTCTCCCTTTCCTGATGGAACAGAACTAGAGGGCTTATACTGCAGCATATAGGACTTGGTTTACACCCAGAGTATCTAAGCTATTCGTGGGGAAAAGCCACTCCACACCACAAAACAGGCTATCTATAGCTTGGTTGGGGGCTCCCTGATAAGACCTAAAAAAATTTTTTTGACAGAAAATACTGTTCAAAACTGACTAGCGATTAAGGAAACTTGTAGGACTACTTTTTTTTTTTTTACGACTTTACAAAATGCATAGATAACTTAAGTAAGAAACCAGACCTGGAGATATTTTCTGGGAGCGATTTTCTCTAAAAAGTAGATACTGTCATTTCTGGAACTTTGTAAATCAAAATTATAAATTAGTTTCTATTAATTCTAGCTTCCCTTCTTTCCTCACTACAATAACACTTAAGTAATGAAAAAGCAAAAACATTTCTAACTTTTCTGTCCTCCACCGTCACACTCAGGTTATTTAATACGTAATACATTTATTTGTTTTTCTGCCTGAGAGGTACTTAAAGTAAACCACGAGTTTTAATTTAACTTAGTATCAAAGAGTTGGAGAGTTGGGAGAGACTTTCAAAATCATTAACTGAACATTTTAGAGTAAGGAAACTAAAGTCCCAAAATCTGGTCAGCTGACTTCCCCAATTAGTAAACAGCTGGATGAGGACTAGGACCCAAGTCTCCTGACTTGAAGGCCCACCTCTCTTCCTTTCATTTCACAAAGCTCCTTAAAATACGTAAAGACCCTTCTTTATAGGAGAGTCCATGAAATGCACTGTAACAGGTCCACTCATCTTCCAAGTTCTAAGGTGAGGGAGATAAAAGTGCCTAACCATTCTGAGAACTGTCAATGTTTAGAATGAATTGAAGAGAGAACTCCTACTGTGAGTAATTTTTCAACTCTTCGGAGGCATCATCCACCATGTTGCTCTCCTTAGCTTCACGGGCCATGGCTCGGTAGAGTATAAAAGCAATCACTGCCTTCACCGTCGCCTCCTCTCCGTGCTGCCAAAAGAACATGGCCATCTTCTGCCTTTTCATTAACACAGCCCAAACCAGCAGGTCATTGTAAGGGTAAATAAAGCCAGTAGACTCAGGGTCATCTGATAAATTTTGTTCTTTTGACTTCTTCCTTGATTTATGAAGGACTGTAGACTTTTCCTGTTGGAAAATAAAATAAGAATGGGTTTCCAAATACTGAGATGCATGCTACTCTACCTAATGAAACACATCAGATACCCTAGAAATACTTTTTAAATCACTGAAAAGGGATGAAAATAATAGTAATAGCACTTTATAAACCAGAAACCACAAATTTGTCCTTTTAAAATAATCTATTTCTTATTGCATCTAATAGTTCCAGGGTCTCTAAAGTGAGATACTTTAAGTTCCTTTAGCACAACTCAAAACACTGCATTTCTGGAATAGAGCCACTAACTATATGGCAACTTTCAATTTCCCAAGGAAATGGATTGAAATAACATTGGATAAAGAAGAACTATTAAAAACTCTAACTTCACCTTACAAATAGATTCATTATCTTCCCCTTAGAGAAATCCATCCTTTATAGCTTATCTCAAAGGCTACTCTCTATCCCCCCATCTTCTTCTGTATCACTGTGGATGTCTCTCAACTTCAACGCTCAACATACTGCACTATGGTTATTACTTTGGGGACAGTGGGGCTATTTCTCAGTCATCATTACATTTTCCCAACCCACCTGCATCCCAAATTCAACCAAGCACCCAACATAATACCTGGCAAATAATAAGATTCAATAACTATTACTTTTAATTAAAAGCAAAATAAAATAGCAAAAAATTGTAATAAGCTCCCTCTATTTCTACAAATAAAGAGAATTTGTACTCATTGGTGATGATTATGGGTAATTTTATAAAACATGTTTTCAGTGTAGAAGCTATGGAAAGCAAACTTCTTTCAGTCAACATAAGAGCCATTAATGAAAACTCAAGTAAAAGCATTCATCCCCCAGAAAAAGTGGGATTGAGGTAGTACAGGGAGAGGGGGAATAACAATATTGTGTGTGCTTGCACATACACACATCATATTGTCATACGGTAATATTACACTAAAATTAATTTCAAGAAAGCATCAAAGGGGAAAACTAAGATGCAAAAGGACAATATGGAGAGACGTAAAGGAGAAGAAGGAAGTAGTCACATCCAATTAGCCTCAGGGAAAGGGAGATAAGGGTTCAGTGTTGGGTTAATGATTACAATTTTTAGTGGCATCCCATGGACTGCCTTCCTGTGTCACACCATCTGGACATGGTGGCAGTAGGAACAAGGAAGGTAGACTGGAGTGCCAGCCCCGGCTGTCATGTAGTTCCCAGTGCTCTGTCCTGGGCCTTTGTTCATCGCTTACAGGACAGCTGTGTTATGCTTTGGATTTGCGCCACCTGTTTATACTTGTAAAGGATCCCTCAATTTGTACCACCCTTTCTCCAATTTCAAATGAAGAAATGGTCTCAGTATGCAGGAACAATTTTAGGTTTAAATCTAAAAGGAAGGAAAAGTACCTTGAATTTGTAAGGCTGGGCAGTTCTAATGAACTGGGAGTGCAACGTGCTTTCTGCAGACTCTTTTCTATTTTCTGACGCACATCTCTGGTGAAGAGGGGCCTGGGAAAAGCTTTGAGCAAAGCCAGTCACTCTCTGGCATATGTTATTTTATTTTTAAAATAAAACAAAAAGAGAAAAAGATTATAGTGGTAACAATTAACATTATGTTTGTAGACAGTAATGAAAACCACATATATTACTGTGTCCTCCCAAATATCCAATGATTCTGTCTCTCATCCATGATTAGTAATTAATCATTAATCAGAGATTAATTACTCCCTCACCCAAAAAGAGTGACCTCCTCAATCTCATGATTTCCTTCTTAGTAAGTGCACTGTTATTTCCTAACATCTTAGAAAACATGCTCTTTTGTTCCCTATTATAAGCCTGCATTCCTTCTCTATGTGGAAACTCCATTAGAATCAATGGATGTTCCATACCTGGAACAAGCTCAGAACAGGCAATAAAGATACACAGTTCTGATAAGAAAACGTTCCCATTCACAAACAGCTCCAAGGTTAAGTTAGAAAGTTTTGGAATTTCTCCACATGTTATACAATATCGCCACTGGAATTCCAGTGGCTAGGTCTAACAACATAATCCGTTGCTCATCAGCATGAAACTTTCACCAATGAGAAGGAAAATCAAAAAGAAGTATTCGTAAAGAAACTTTCATAAAAATTTAAGATACAAACCACAGGCTTTGAACTATTTTTTTTATTTTTCGTGAGTGTTTTATAGATATAAATTAGACATAAAAGTGATGGGGTCAAGACTTTTTAAAGATACTCAATTATCATTGAGCTATAGAATTAATAGTATGATTAATAATAATCATAATGGCTATTATTATTAACAGTTACTCTATACCTTCTATGAAAAACTCAGGAATATGGGTTTTTCAGATATTGTTTTATTTAGTCCTTTTGATAAATTTATGAAAGGGGTATTATTAATCCCATTTTATAGATGAGGAAACTGATACACACACAGGTAAAATTTCTTGCTGAAGATTACTAATGAGCAAAATGGAGATTCAGTTCCAGGTTTCTCTGATTCCAAACCATGTATTTGTAACTGCTATGGTCTAAAATACTAGGAAACACAATAAACTCTGTGTTCCTTCACTAGCAAATAATCAGAGAAATGGGTAATTTCCTACTCATTTCTAGAAAGGGCACTAGGGAACTTGCCTAGTATGCTCCCCTCTGGGCTGCACCACGGCCACAGTGAGTCCCTGTACCTGTCACTGGTAACCTCACAGTAAGATATATTTTGTTTAAATGAAGGAGCTGATACCTCAAGTGTATCCCTATGCCTTTGAAATTTCAATAAAGAATACTTTCTCTGTGAGGTATGGGTTTCTTTCTGTTTTGATTTTTCATTTCCTAAAGTCAAGTTGGGTTTTCACTTCACCTAATTCTTTATAAATAAAGATCAAAAGTAGCTTGATATTCTAAACTTTTTATGTGATCTGACCCCAAACTGCCTTTCCAGTCCTATCCTCTCATAGTCTCCTTGTCACTGCAGAAACATACCCAGATGTCCACAGCGCTGTACCTTTCATTGTTTCTGCTCTTTTCTCAACCAAAAATGCCCAAAACTATCGTTTCTAACACTTCCATTATCCTCTAATAAGAACTAGTCTCTTTAGTTCACTGATTTGTAAGGGAAATTTTAAGACACAAGCAATGTTTTCTCTGCTAATCATCTAACCAGTCTAATTTTACATTCCTAGACTTTCAAAGCTATGCAGGAAAATAAATATGTTTAATATGTATTTTTAAGTACACTCTGCATGCATCTTCCAATACAATCCCTACACACTTTGTCCAAGCTTGTCATCTTCAGACTATGGATTACTATGAGTTTATAGATCTAATTCTATTAAGCTGTAGACTTCTGTATTTTCAAAAGAGAAAGAAAAGGAAAGAACTGGTCATCTCGACCTCTAACTCTTCTCATCACATAAATTTTATGCCAATAAAGCACATATTATATGATGTTTTGTATTATTGCCAGTTATTCATAAATATGTTTCCTCTACAAGTTTCTAAACTCCTGGTCTTTATGCCCCTCGCAGGCCAGTACGCCAGCACTTAGCACAGTACCTTCCGTACAGCAGATACTGAATAGATGTCAATAAACAGAATGTCCATTTTAGAACAAACCCCATCTGAACTTCCCAAGCCATTTTTTAAAAAGCATTATCTGTAGTACTCCTTAATTTTACTAGGGTACTTTCCAATTGTGCTACCTTATGTTTTCTGTAAAGGCTGTTGTAGAAGGCTCTGAAATTTTTTCTCGTGTAGCTGCTCCGATACGCTCCACCAATTAGGTATTCTATTACCAATCCAATGTCAATCAGTGTTATTCTGTAGCCTGACAGAAGAGTATGCTGAAACAAAAACATGTAATCAATTGTAACTTTCAGTTCTCTTTTTCTATCTCCTTTGCCATGACATTAGAACATAACCAGATAAACTGCAAAGACACGCATTCATACTTTTCAATCATCTTTACAAACTGTTCAATTAATATGATCAGCTATTGATACAATCTCTTTGTTCGGATGGGAACAGATACTTAGCCTTAACATAGTTTTGGTTTCATAGATATTGAATGTCTGCTTATATCTGTTCTTTCATTCTCTTTTCCTTCTCTCTCTCATGCATACACACACTTTAGAATAAAATACATTTAAATTTGGTATAAAAGATTGTTTTTAACTGGAAATAACATATCTACTATAAGCAGAAGTAAAATTACTGAAAGATATACTGAACATATGTGATCCAAAATTAACATTGAGTTAAACCTTCAGCCTCTCTCTTTATTAAAATGTCTATAACACATTGCACTGTGTTGACCACATCATACACAAAACAAGATTATGGGAAGAAGCGGAACAAATAGAAATAAGGAACATGGAATGGCAGAACAAAATGAGGTATCAAAACATGAGGCTGCACAGAGGCCGGAGACTGATCTGCCTCACCTAGGAAGAGCGCAATGATGGTGCCAGCTTGCACCAGTGAAGCAATGTCCTCCACAACTAGACTGAAGAACAAAAGGACAGCAACTTGTCTGTTCCCCTTCCCCCGGGTTCCCCAGCGCTATTCCCCTCCCCCAATTCCCCAATAAAATCTTTAAAAAAAAAAACATGAAGCTGCACCAAGACAAATGTTTTGGCTGGTAGGAGAGCTGAGCAGCAGACATCCAAGTACATGGATCTTAATCTAAATGAAAATTATTTTGACCCCTTAAAGCCCGCCTTACTACCTCTTCAAAACTGTTAGTTCTGCACTGCAATTCGCAGGACATTTTTAAAGGCATACAGAGTGCTGAACAACATCTCTGAAATGAACAGATTATTAATAATGTTCACAAAGCTTTGAACAAGAAATAAGGTGATACACATATGTATATGTAAATGATTTCATTTCTTTTTCACATTTATAATTTACTTTTTCCCATGAACACCAAAAATTATGCTTATTTGCTGCTAGTTAAGAGCATATTTAACCTATTTCATTCCTTTTTCTTCCGTTTTCTATGATAAAATCAGAGTTTAAGGAAATAATCTAAGGAAAATTATTTTGATCTAGCACAAATCAATGCAAACTAAATGCACATCCTCATGGATGCTTTGGCTTACTGCTAATTTGCCAATTGAATGTCTTCTTCTGCAGTCCTTTCACTCTGGCTCTCCTACCAAGTCAATCTAACCAGAAAGCCCACACTCATTCCATCAAGGTATCAGGCTTCTAAAAAATGAGGGAAGAACTTTTAAAAGGTGCCGTGGATGGATTTTAATCATGGTGACAAGTAAAAGGTACTCCCAGTTTTCTGCAGATATGAATAAAAGTTCTGGGTAATTAAAAGAGAAGGAATTGAGGCATAAAAATCTGTTCAAATTGGGAAGTTTGGGTAAGTAATGAGACAGATTATTTTAAGTGTGACTTAACTCAAGTTTCAATGAGAACACAATGAGCAAAATAGAGGAAGGGTATACAGCAGTGGGATTCATCCTGGTTCCCTAGAACAATACTTAGACCCTCAAAAGAAGTGAGAGCCCCCAGGCCATCACTAATGGTCAAACAATAATAACAAAAATAAGGGAAATCACATATTAGTCCTCTGATAAAGAAAACAGAACCAAGAAATGTCTTTATTTTCAACAGATATAATTATCATCATTGGCAATACTGTTGCATCACGTTGAGCCAAATTTCTGATTAGAAGTTTTGCATATCTCTGATTCATATTTTATAAGTGAAAATAATTACTAGCTAATGCCACTTATTTAGTGGATCGAATCTTTAAGAACACAAAGTGAATTATAGGAAAAAATATAAGAGGACAGTTTGGTGACGAAATTGTTCAGCCACAGGTAAAGAGCATAGGTAATTCACCAGAGGTCCAAATCTACTTTTCCAAAGCAAAATCTGGTGACACCTTCATCACAAAGTTAAGGCAATACACAAAGATATTTGCACACCTTTATAATTAGATTACCTGCTTTACATCTCGGATAAGATGATGCAAGATCATATTAGTAGGCCCTTGTTTCTATAATAAAGAACAAAAGGAAGAATTTTAATTACCATCTGCTTGGGGAAAAAAATTTTATTTCAGAATGCATAAATAATACAGAATATTGAAAATTTTCTTCACATCTTTAGTAATGAAGCTTAAGCCAAATTAATTCTAAGAAAGGGGTTTCCCAAAAGATATAGTTATATTGAAATACCTTCAAAAGCAAGATATATATATAGGTAGATAGTAAGGACTTAATTAACTTTATGTCACTAAAGGCAGAAATAAATTTTAACTAATTTATAATTATCCTTTATCACATACCGAGGTGCAAAAAAATGGTATACAAGTGGACACTTTGGTCAACGTTGCTCAAGCAGTAGTTTGCTGTGATCAGAAGTGTCTGGACACTGATGGTAACCATTTTAAGCACCTCTTGTAATTGCAGAAGTCAAACGTGACTTGTATTCTTCTTTTGTTATTGGTATATATTGAGTATTACAATTTTAATACAGTTTTCCTTTCTTAAAATGTGTATAAATTTTTTGGCACCCTCTGTATAAATCACACAATTACAAATTTCATCACACAATCACATTCCATCAACAAATATTTCTTTAACACTTACTGCGTTCAATCAAGCTTTTGAGAGAATCAATGAAGAATATAAGTATGTACTTTCTTTGCAGTTTCTACAGTCTAATAGAAGACAGTTTCTACAGTCTAATAGAAGACAGTTTAATATACAAAAAATTAACCAACAATATGAAGATGCATATGCCCAAAAAGAGTTGCAGATAATTTGTACTGTAGGGAGAGATCACTGTGGACCAAAGTATTCAAGAAGACAGGACTCAAAAAGGGCTTTGAAGAAAGGTTAAGATTCAAAGGACAAGGAAGGACATTTCAAGAAGGGTACATGACTTAAGCAATTGTTTTTTAAATGAGTAAGCCAGTCTAGTTTCCATAAAGGATTTTCATAGGAAAGTTTCAGGAACAGAATTTTAACAGTGGCCTTAGGTTAAGATGTTTTCAATAACTCAATAATACTAATTTGTTCTTATTCACATCTTTGACATTAATTATGGTGTTACTATAATATTTTCTTAAGTTAGTTTGTGCTTCTATTCTGTGTAATTAATAATGGGAAATACAGAAATGACCATAGGATAAAACGGAATTGATAAGACTGTTTCTCCTTTGGTTGAAAACTCTGTCTCTTTATAAGCTATCTTTGTACATGAACATTCAAGAAGACTTGAACATTCAAGCTAAATCAAGATAAATATTAAAGGTGATTGATAAAACGTTCCAATACTCACTGTATTGTAGAGCTCTTCCAGTCGACGGATGGTAAGAAAGCGATGGAGGTTCACTCCGTATTCTATTAAGAGCTTCACAAAATCCACCCGATCCATCACTAAAGCATCGTACATTGCTTGTTCCAGTGAGCCTGGCTTCAGAGGGTAGAAATAAATAAAATATATAGAGACAATTAAGAAAGTAGAAATAGGGCCGGCCGAGTGGCGCGGTGGTTAAGAGCTGGCTTGGGACGTCAGAGGGCCCCGGTTCGGATCCCACATATGAGGGCCAGTGACACTGCCCTCTACAGCTAAGATGCTGAACAACAGCTCAACCTGGAGCTGGGCTGCTACGAGTTGCTGGCGACTGCGTAGGCTGCAGCCCCTGTGGCAGTGGGTTGCCATGTACCGTATGTAGCCAGCAGCCAGCATGAGCGGCCAGCAGCCGCAGTAAGCGGCCATCCAGAAGCCGGCGACTGATCTGCCTCACCTGGGAAAAGCGCAATGATGGTGCCAACTTGGGCCAGTGAAACAACGTCCTCCACAACTAGACTGAAGAACAAAAGGACAGCAACTTGTCTGTTCCCCTCCCCCAATTCCCCAGCACTGTTCCCATCCCCCCAATTCCCCAATAAAAATCTTAAAAAAAGAGAGAAAGTAGAAATAATTAAAGGAGTACGTGTATTTGAACTCAAAACTATACAGACACAATAAATATAAAATACAACCTTTCTAAGAAATGTTCAGGGCCTGAGTGAAAAAATAGCAAAAAGTGAACTTGAAGACATAAAGGACATCTTGAATAAATTGGTTCTTGGGTGGGAAGATTGACTACTGTAAAGATCTCAATGCTTCCCAAAATAACGTACAGGTTTAATGCAATTCTAATAAAAATCCAATGTTTCTTTTTCTTTCTTTTCTTTTTTTGGTAACTTGGCATGTTTCCATGTAAACTACACCTGGCTTCTGGATATAAATGGCAAATTAAACTCATCTACTGTTACTCCTACCTAAAACTCCATTAAAGCTATAGTAAAGGGATTTTTTCTTCTTTTTTAAGAAATGAATCCACAAGAATAAGAAAGTAAAGAGTGCAATATTTGGAAGTTGGAAAGCAGATAGTCAAGTGGTAATTGACGTAGCTGACTCCAGAAGGCCAGAAAGTGAAAACGCCTAGAAACTGAAACTGGAAAAAGTCAAAAATCAAACCAATCTGTGACACAGAATCCTGGCAGTATCAGGATGAAATACATGCATACATGCCAAATTCCTAATGTCGGGACCTTCCCAGTCATCTTCCCTCACCTGACTTCCAAAACATTAGCAACCAGGCTTTTGTCTTTGAGGCAGGGGTTGGAGGATTCTTTTCTGGTATTGTGACTTGTAGAAGAGAAAAGGCATGAATATGCTGACATCTCAGGCTCCCCAACAAATGGCAGGCAGGTCACTCCACTGTGAAGCTCAAACTTATGGTTTCAGAATTTCTAATGTGCTTTCTATTCTTCTCCACACTTAAACAAAAAGTCCAGAACAAACAGACCACAAAACATCAACTAGGAGGAATCAGACAATGCAGGAAAATGAAAACTTCCAAAGAACTAACATTAATAGTTTCAGAAATAAAAGAACATATTTGTATTTAGGATGCTATTAAAAAAAAAAGGACAATCAAAGAAAAAATTTGCTTGTAGAAATTAATAGTATGCTACCAGAAACAAAAAGCTACCTGCAAGGTATGAGCATTAAAGTTGAAGAAATCTACCTAAGAAATGATACAGAAGATAAGAGGAATAAGATAAGAGGAGCAATCCATGGTCCAACATTTAAATAAAGGAATTCCAGAAAGATACCAGAAAAAGGGAGAAAAATCCCCAGAATGCAAATACACGATTGCCAAATTGAAAGCATGCATCCAGCATAACAGACATAAAAGACTCAAACAACATGCATCATTGTGAAATCTCAGAATACTGGAAAAAGGGGAGATTTTTTTAAGCTTCTGAGGGTGCGGGAGAGAGAATGGTCACAAACAGAAAGATTTTTACTTCTTAACAGGAATGCTGGGTACTAGAAGCTAAGCATTCAAAAGTATCTGGGAGAATTACTTCCAATCTTAAAATATATTCAAACACGTAAGTCCTCAAAATTTTTATCTCCCATCCTCCCTTTCTCAGGAAGTTACTGAAGGATGCACACCATCAAAATAAAGGAATGAACCAAAAAAGAGGAAGACACATAATACAGAAAACAGGCACTCTAACGCAGGAGGAAATCCCTAACATGATGAAGGATGACAGTCCAGCACTAAAAATAGCAGGCAACCAGCCCCGATTACAGCAATGAGGACTACAGACAGGAAATGTTGAAAGAACTCTAAAACTGATGAATCAGAAAAACGGCAATGTGACTTATTGTTAGAAATATGAAGATTTATAAATGCCAGGACAGTAAAAAAGTCAAAAGTACTTGGCTCTTAGGATTAGCAGGGCAAAGAACAACTGTCTTTTTAGTACCATTTGAAGTTTTAAACAATGTACACGTATTAGTTTGACCCCAAAATAATATATGTATGGTATGGTCACAACTGTAATTTTTAAAAATGAAATGTTAATAGTAATTATCATTATCACTATAGGTAATGTTTCTCCTCTCTGTTTTTTCTGTTTTCACTAATTTTTATTTTGATCACTTATTATATTTTAATGCAAAAAATAAGATAAACTTTAAGTTTCAAATAACAATATAAAAATGTGTACATTCAAAACAATAAAAAGTCCTTCCATTCTGTCTTTCCCCCAATTTCCTTTGTTAGCTTCAATTAGGCTGCAGAGCCAGAAGGGGAAAAAAATGTTTTCAGGGAGTCAAAGTAGATGAGAGAAATGTCTTTGAGATCACTGAGTACCCAGAGATGCTACCTCACACCCTTCCCAATCCAATCTTTCTCTCCTCCAACTTTCTCTTTTGCCCCTCCCTGACAAACCAACACACAAAGTATTTTTTTTCCAAATAACTTCGTTTTCATTATACCTTCCAGTGTTGTCCATGTATTAGGATATGTTTTTTGGCAATGTCCATTCTGTCCCAAGCCATTGCCAGATTTAATTGTTCAGATGCTGATAAATTTGTGCCTAGGGCAAAAGAAAGGAATGATCATATATTTTATTTAAAATATCAACAAATAAAACACAAAGTGTCATGGAATGTGACAAGAGGAAGTGAGGAACAGTTGTAATCTTATTCACTCACCTTTCAGCAAAGCTGTTAGGATCGCTAAGTCAAGGTCTTGCAGCTCCTCAGAGTCCGTTTCAAATATGGTAATCTATAACAGTTGAAAAACAGAAAGCCATATATTTTGGGCACTAGCGAAGAAATGCTTTCAACAGTATCTACAAAAATTTTCTTGAGCTAATGAATTGAGAAAAACGAACTTCATTAATGTCAAAGATGACAAAGTTGAAAATTTTATTTTCACTTATTGAAGAGACAAATTTTTAGTAGGGTAATGGAGAATTGTGGGCATACAAGCGGAAAAAATTACCTAAAAAATTCCATGTATCCTAGAGGAAACATATATAAAAGAACAATGCTACATTCAATTACTATACACATGCTATAATGAAAACTCAGTATAAATTCCTCATGTAAAGACAATCATTCCTCATTTTGAAGGAATACCAAATGAGATCCTTCTGTTCCCCTAAACTTAGAAACTAAGACCTTTGCTTTTTAATGAGATGCATATCCTCAAGGATTTGTCATAAAATAAGTGAGGCAATTACAATGCACCCAGTGAGCAAGTAGAATGGACAGCACAGACTGTCATCATAATGTCAAAGTGTCCAGTGCATCAAATTTTTTATTTAAAAACATGCAACTGATTTTTAAAGACACATAAAGACATTATTTACAATTATAAAAGACCTCCTGCTATTAATGAATGTATCTCAGTCTTTACAAATGAAAATACATTTTATATAGTAGAGGAAGCTGTTCAACAAAAAGAAAAGAACCTACACTAGCAAGTTCTAGACCCAGACATGACACTAACTAATCAGCTTCGGTAAATATTTTATGACCACTGACTCTCAGGTTCCTTTTCCACAAATTGAGAAGAACCCTAATCTCTAAGTTCCCACAAAGATAGGAAAACTGTGCTTCTATAATTCACACATTTGTTCCCTCTATTTAACAGCCCCTCTATGTGCATGAATAAAATAAACCTTCAATTGTATAGGAGCTGAGAACCTAATTCCTATAATGTGGAAACCCTTAGCTACCTTCTCTAGCTCCCTCTTGATCATTACACAGCTTATTAGTAACTCTCCTTGATGATAGGAAGAGGCAAATATAAGGGCGATCTCTTTAACATGTCCTTTTCTTAACTTACTGATTATTGTAGGAAATATAAAATGTAGTAGATCATGCATAAGATTTCAACTCTGAGCTCAAGTTTCAGTTCTAACATTTCATAACTGCATGACACTGAGTAAATCACTTAAATTCCCTTGGCTTCAGCTTCATTATCTCTGAAAATGAAATAATCACTGCCATATTGAAATCATTCATGGGACTACTTCAGGTGAAAAATATATATTTGAAAGCACACTGCTGGGTGAAAAGGGGGAAGGAATAAAAAAAAAAAGCACACAGCTAATTGTAGACATTTTGTTGTTATTAGGTCAACTAAAATCCCAAAGGGTTTTTCACATATGTTTTAGCCATGCTTTGTCCAAGCTGAACATTCAATTGGTTTTTTGAGGCCAGGTGCTTACATATTACCAAAATCTTGTATAATTTGGTCCAGCCTTCAAATTCTGGAAAGATCATTATGAATCATGACATATTTGCAATTTACTGTAATTGTCAGCTTCACATCATCTAAGTCATTGACAAAATTTTGAACCAAGTACCCTACATCATTGAAATCTTTTCCTAAATCTATATTATACTCACAGCCCATAGCTTGTGGGCTCCATTTTTTTATTCCAGGGTATATTCTCGTATTTCCCATTGGCAGCACATTCCCAATTATCAGGATGGATGCCATGATGCAGTCATCAAACCCCACAGACTTGAATTCACTTGAGACATGAAGCTGTTTCTTTAACTTCTGAAAATATTTATGTGTAATTTTCACTAAACTTGATCACTTTTATGTAATACTGCTATACTAAGTGCTTTTTCCCAGGTACAATTGGGAATTTCAAAAAGGGAGGAAGGGGGATAAGAAGTCAAGTTACTCAACTGAGGCCAAGTTCTGTAGAGTTATAGACAAAGTTAAAAATGAAAAATTCTAGGGGCCGGCCGAGTGGC
>NW_017731494.1:651777-676282 GCF_001890085.2 Hipposideros armiger | reverse complement strand
CAACAGCGGTTCGAGTCCAGCCCGAGCTGAGCAGCCGCTGAGCTGCCAACAGGCAGCAGGATGGCTCAGCTAAAAAAAAAAAAAAAAAAATTCTAGACTGAAAAAAACATGAAAATAAATAGTACAATTGTTGAAAATTAACATTTTTTTAAGTAAGTTGAGTCATCACTTCACCATACTCACAAAATCCCTGTGTACCATACACTCCATTAGAATTTGAAAAAGGTGCTTGGACTGTTTAAAACTAAAGTTGAAAGTGTTCTGAATCATGCAGATGATCTCTTTCTTCGCCTGAGGATTAAGGGTCCTGGGAGAGAGATAAATAAATGGTCGTGACTTGACATACACAGAGAAGGCAACAACCCAGCAACATTAGTACAAGAAAACCAACTATCTGCTCTACCTGACTGAGAAGGTTTTTATGCACAGCTCTGCCAAAAAAGAAAATGAGCAAGAAGCAAAGGGAAGCAGCGGCGCGAGAAGTCTGAATTTGAAAACAAGGATCGGATGATCCGCCATGATACTGGAATGACTGTACCCAAGGGCAAGGTTCTCAAGCTGATAGGTTTTCAGGGGGCTGTTCCATGTCCAGAAATTCTACGATCGTATTCTCAAAAGGATCTGAAACCCCAAAAGGTTTAAGAACCGCTCATCGAGGGTGACTTTGGCAAAAGGAGAGGTGACAAAAGATAAGCAAGGAAGGGGCTAGAGGGTGGGAGTAGAGAGCTGAGGGCTGAAATGGGAGAGAAATTGTAAGGAAAGAGTTGTCAGCAGTTATAAGCAGTGAATGTTTATTGAGTAAATTAGTAGGGTCAATATTTTAACTGATTAGCACTATATTTACTTACACAGAAGAAATATCATGCTTTTGAAATTGGAAGAATAAGAAAAGATGAAATTTAAAATCTCGAATAAGCACAACTATATACGCTATATAAATGCCAGCATGTCGATTTTCCCAATTCCTGCTATTTTTACTAATGGTGAATGAATCTGAGGGTGACCTGGAGCCAAAGCTGTTTTTCTCACTCATTGCAGAATATTTTCAGCTATAATGGCCAGTTGCAGGAGCATCTCCTCCCTCACTCTCCCTGCAAATGTTTTTCCACAAAGCTCAGACAAGGTTCAAGCATCCCTTAGAGATGCAGGCTATTCTTCTGCTAAGAAAATAGCAACTTGCATTGTTGGAGGGCTTTTCGATGTTGATTAATAAATATAAAAGTAATTAAAAAGTGAATTCCAGTCTCTATCTCTGTCCTCCAAAGATATCCAGCCCAAATAAAAGCAGAGCTTAAAGAACTAAAATGGAGAAATAAACAGTCACCACAGTTTCAAAAACAAAGAGTCAACAACTCACCCTTCATCTGCTAAGTGTTTGTGGGTGAAGGCCAGAAGGTCAGCAGCCCTCCCAGTGCCTTCACACACCACCACTGGATGTTTGTCTTTCACAGTCTCCCACACCCAGAGGATGACATTGGGACCTCCTTCCACCACCAGTCCCACCATGGGCACACCTTGTCTTGAGCCTATGTCAAATAACGAACAATACCAAACTGTTACAAAGCAACCCTATCTCAGCCAGTCAGCCATTTTGATTTCCAGACACAAGTGTTCAAATCACCACATATATTCATTACTTATTCTAGCCCTTCTCTCAGGCTTGTGTAGTTCAAGACCAATCCAGAAGCTTGGACTTTAAATAAAAGTAGCATAAATATGGTGAGAGCATCTTCAAGATTTCTCAGGTTAAAAAAAATAGCTAAATGCTTTCAGTAATTTTTTTTAAAAAGTAATCCTCAAGAAATTTTAACTTTTCAGGCCGGCCGAGTGGCTCAGTTGGTTAAGAGTTGGCTTAAGGGCATGAGCTCTGAGCAACAGGGCCACCAGTTCGATTCCCACATGGGCCAGTGATGCTGTGCCAGAGCTGAGCTATCACTGAGCTGCCAACAAGTGGCAGGATGGCTCAGCTGGTGTAACAAGATTGCCTGTTCAATGGTGGGCTACGCCCACCATCTTAACTAAGACTGAACTTGGCACCTTGAACTGAGCTGCCACCTGGATGGCTCAGTGGATAGAGCGTGCGCTCTTAACAACAAGGCTGCTGGTTCGACTCCCACATGGGATGGTAGCTACACCCACCTGCAACTAAGTTTGAACACAGCACCTTGAGCTTAGAGGCCACAAGCTGCCATCGGAAAGTCAGATGGTGACTGGTGCCCTCCACAATGAAAATTGAAGAACAACAACTTGGCTGATCCCCTCCTCCAATTCCCCAATAAAATCATAAAAATTTTTTAAATAAAAAAGAAATTTTAACTTTTCATTGTGAAAAATTTCAAACCTTTCTCAAAGAAAACAGAATGATATAAGGAATCCAAATGTATGCATCACTCATCTCCAAAAATGATCACCCTTTCGCCAATTCAATCATCAACTTACAATAATGGCTATTTCTAAAAACAAGATGGGATGGGTAACTCTCAGAGAACTTTTACATTTCAATTTATTTCATTTTTATTGTTTGAATTTGTTATCATGACTATAGATACTCTTTCATTAAAGTAAGGAAAACCAAAAAAACAAAGAAGGAAGGAAGGAAGGAAGGAAGGAAGGAAGGAAGAAAGAAAGAAAGAAAGAAAGAAAGAAAGAAAGAAGGAAGGAAAGAAAGAGAAAAAGAAAATACTGGAGTCATTCCTTTTAAAAAGGCATTAAGTGAAAGAGTTATAGGATGGTTTGCATAATATCCTGTTTATATTTTCTGAAACATATGCATAGATAGATAGATAGATAGATAGATAGATAGATAGATAGATAGATAGATCTCCAGAAAACTCTGGAAGGATATACATCAGACTATTAACAGCAGAGAAGAGAGGGAGAGTTGGGGGGTTTGGGGGCATTTTGAAAAGAGACCCTGTTTATTCTATAGATTACTTATTTGATTTAACTTTTATACCACATAGATACTATTTAAATCAATATTTTATTTTACTTTTCAAAAGAAGAAAAATTGGCAGGCAATGCCACACTCAACCCAGAGGGCTTTATTCTGGGCCACATGTTTTACAGGGCCTTCCTCTCCCCATGCTCCTCCCTTCCCAGTGAGGAGTCTGCAGGAACAACGTCTGAGGAAAGCCTGTGCCCCCTCCTCTACCTATTAGAGTGCCGCAGACCCCCAAGTTCCTGCTACCATGGACTGCCTGGGTCTCTGCCCAAGATATGTCCTCCCCACTTTCGTACTTGCTGAAGCAAATGGCAGCAGGGTAGAGGAGGGGTGGAGAGAATTTGAAAATATAGGCTGGTGTGTGCAGGTGGCCACATGTGTACAAGGCCATGGCATGGTGGGATTGAACCAAGGGCAGGAAGAGAAGCAGAGAGTGGGCTACAGGCCGGGGCCAAGGTGCTGGCTCTGCCTCACCCACCATTCTGGCTCAGTACTCCCCAAAATCCAGGATTCTAAACTCAAACCTGGCCTTCAATCTATATCTGCAAAAGTAAAAGGACAGAACAGTATACAATTTTTTAGTTTGATTTAAGGATTTGAAGTATTTGGACGTATAGTATGTGGACGTCCATGTGTACCCTTGTCCCGTGCTCCCCAAATGTTAGGGGTGGTCCTGTTAGCAGGCATTTGAATACTTTCTTCAGTCCATTTCACTGCTTTGTCATTCTAATTCTTTTTTCCGTATACCTCCACCTCATTATTTTCCCCCATCACTAAAAAGTGAACCTAAGAAAGTATAGGGGTTCTGAACAAGTCACCCCCACGCTGTGCCTCTGCGGTATGAGGATTATTTTGAGCCAAGGCAACCAAGACACTGTGGGCTCAGGAGAAACTTCTGCCCCACCCACCAACTACCTAGAAGAATTTAAATTAGGAGCCTTGCCCATAATAAGAGTTATTACCTGAGATAACTTTTTATGACCTACCTATAGAGCAGAACCAACTAATAATTACTGAATATGTCCTCTTCTTATCATCCTGCAATGACCTTCCTCCCCTCTAGAGGAAGGTCACACCCAAAAGGACCTTACCTCAGCCTTAGCTCAGCATGTCATATATACCTCTTTTGAACTTTGTGTCTCTGAACCTCTCGTGTATGTGGGGTCTCTGACTCTCTCATGTATGTGGGGTTCCCAAACGTACATAGATAATTAAATGTGGTTATGTTCTCTTATTAATCTATCTCACTGAGATTTAATGATTAGACCAGCCTAAAGAAACTTGAAGAGGAAAGGAAGTTTCTTCCTCCTGCACAATACTCTAATTGATAGTCATAGGATTCCTCTAATAATATAGTCTTATCAAAGCTAAATGAAATGGATACAATAGATACAATGGATACAATAGTATGTTAAAGCATAAAAGTAACAGAAGAAAATTTAGATGTATGTTTCATCAATCACTGAATTATTAAAATGGGTTATAAAAAACATAAGCGAATCTCTTACATCCTATATAATGAAATATTATGTAGCCATTAAAATGTGCTAAATTAGGCTTATGGATGTGGAAATACATCTATGTTTGGGGGAAGACTGCAAAAGAAGCATGGATATTATATGATACCAGGGCTCATGTTTAATATGCTGCTCTTTGTGTGTCTAGAAAACTTCTGAAAGCATAAATATAAGAAAGCTAGCAACGGTTAGTTTTTGATAGTGAGATCAGGCCAGCCTCCTTATTGCTCTTCAGCCATTCCCATTCCCACATTGATACTTCCCTTCTCTCTCCCTCTCTCTGTCCAGCCCTAAGGACTCCTGGAGGCTCTGCTAAAGTCTCCACTCTTCCACAAAACCTTCCCTGTCTATACTGTCCCCCAAAGATTTTTCCTGTCACCCAACTGTCACCCACGGATCTGTACCACCTCACATCCTGTTTCCTTCTAACTGTGGATTCACACATGTTCATTTAAGGCTAGGGCTGCCTTGGACCTTTCCACTCTGTACAGATAATAATGGAGAACCTTGCTCCACAGCAGGCCCCCAGCCAAGACCTGTTGGCTGAACCCCCATGGTACTCACGGCTGTGTATTTTCTGCAGAGACAGGTACTTTTCCAGGTTCCTCCTGAGCTTCATCTCATTTCCATACTTGCCCACAGTCCCATCATCAGACAGGATGAAGTGGGAATGCATGCTGTTGAGTGTGGTGAGCTTGCTGAGGGGGTTTCCCAGAGTCTGGTACAGGCACACCACCTACAAGACAGCAAGGACAAGGGAGGGTCAGACCTTGACATCCTTCCCCTGGCTCAGCTGCTCCAAAGGCCTGTCTCTATGCACTACAGGGTTCTTGTTGAGATTAAAAAGCACAACTTGCAACCAAGAGCAGTGTTTCTCAAGCTGTGGTGAAAGATCAACTTGTTTTTTTTTAATTTTTCATTTTTTATGGACCAATATGTGGTCCTACTATGCATGACTATTATGCAGTTCTGCTCATGAGACTCAACAACACCAAGTTCAACTACACTCGCACACTCCATGCGCAGCAAGATAAGCCCACTGACTACATGCTTGGATATCACAGCACTGCCACATTGCTAAAAATGGTTCTAAATATTCATTTTCAATTTTGTACTTTCAGTTTTGTACAATCTGAAGTACTTGCCTTGCTTCAGATGTTTTTTAACAGTTCAAGAATCGGCATGAGTACAAAAAACACATCACTGTACAGAAAATATGCCTTTAGTAAGTCTTTTCCAGAATAATATTTTGACACTGATTTTTTTCTAGTATTCCATATGAAATGAAGAGTAACAGCTAATCAAATGGCGATTTATTCTATATAAAACATCCACATCTTTATTAACATGTGTTGAGTCTTCCTTAAGTTATTCCGATTCTTATTTGTTTTTAGAGATGCCTGGACAGGATCTGGAGTCAGAGCCCAAGTTTAAGTCCAGATTCTTCTGCTTACTCACCCTCCTTTCTCAGGCTGATTTTCTTCATGTATAAATGAAGATGATAATAATCCCTACATCAGAGGGTTGCTGTGAGGCTTAAAAGAAATAATGGATGTAAAAAGCATTTTAAGCTTTATGAACATTATTCCTCAAAAGTTACCATTATAATTCCTAAGCACGACACTGAGGCCAGAAATCAAAAAGAAAATACTTGGTCGATTTAATATATATTTTTATTTATGGAAAAATGATCATAAATTATATAAAATTAAAAAGGGAAAATGCAGCATGCATGCCAAAAACGTTAATAGAATGAATTACAATATAAAAGGTCCTTCAAAATAGAAAAACCATGGTTGAAAATGCACAAAAACTACATGAAATGATATTGAAACTCACTAGTAATCAGAGATGTGTAAATAAGAACAATTAGGTATTATTTTATACTTATCAGAATGGGAAATTTCTTTAAAAGCCAGATTATCCAGAGCTGACAATGGATCAGAAATGGGCACCCTCATACCTTGTTGGTAGGAGTGTACATTGTTACCACCTTTCTGGAAGGTAATGAGTCACATTTTTAAAGGTAGATACCAACTAGCACAATCATTCTACTTTAATAATTATTTCTAAGGAAACAAAGCCAGCCAGTTTCAAAAATGTATGTATGTACCTTATCACAACATAAATTTCATTTACAAAAGTGAAAAACAGGAAATCACTGAAATGGACAATAATAAAGAAATAGTTTAATAAATTATAGTACTTTAATACAGCAGAATATTATGAGACATAAAAAATCAAAATGCACCCCTAGCCCCCAAAATTTGGTCTGTTAATACTATTTCCCACTAAAAGCAACCAATGATTTCTCTAGCAGCAAAAAAATATACACAATGAGCCTGGAACATTTTACAGACCAAAATGCAATGAAGCTATGGAAAATGACTAGAATTGTGTTAAAAGGACTCAGGAGACATCTTGAAAACATTCCACTGGGCAAAAGAAGATGATCTGAGCATGATTAAGAGTAATAACTATAATGAATTGAATATATAGTAAGTGATGAATATAAAATAAATAATGAATAAATAATAAATTGAAATATACTAAATATGTTTAAATTCAAGAGTCAAAATAACCTACTCAATGGTTTGAAAACTGGCAAATAAAGAGAAAAAAATCAAGCATTTATTCTAACTATACCACAGAGTAAACCAAGTGGCTGATACAAAAATGTTTTTCTCTATATTTAAGCTAATAAATGAAGGAACACTATAATAAATACCAGCAATTTGCAACACTATTGAAATAATAAATGTAGGTAATAATAAAAAGAGGGATGACCCAATGTTGTAGGTGAATGACACATCTCCTCCGGTGGCATAAACTTGAGCAAACAGAACCTGAATGTGGTCGTACCTTTGGATCAAACTACCAATTTATAGGAAAGACAAGAGACAGAGAAACCTACTATAAGTGGTTAAATCTGCAAAGTCCAAACTATAGGAAACTCTTCAAGACAAATGGCCGATTTTCTTCAACAAATAAATTGCCAAAAAGCAAAAAATAGGAAATAGAGGGAAAAAGTGATTAAAAGTGACTCAGGAAAAAAATAAGTGACTCAAGATCTATCAACCTATCACAATGTAGGAAACTTATTTAGATAATGAAATCAAACAACTAACAAAATATGAGCCAATCAGAAACTTGAACACAGACTGGATATCTGATGATATTCAGAAATTATTGTTAATTTTTTATGTATGAAAATGAAAATGTGATGTTATTATTTTAATCATCCATATATTTTAGAAATATCTATTAAAATATATACCAGTGAAATTATCTGGTGTCTAGAATTTGCTTCAAAATAATGGAAGGGGGAGGTGTGGAATGCATAAGGGAATAGAGGAAATAATTGGCTTTGAGTTCATAACTGTTGAAGCTGGGAGTTGGGTACATAGAAGTTCATTATTCGAATCTATCTACTCTTAAATTCTCCAAAATGAAACCATAAGCATGTCTATATTAATTGACATAGAAAAATAATGTTAAATAGTTAAGCTAAAAAAAAGATTCACAGCATTGGGTTTCTGTTACTACTTTTTTTACATACAAACTTTTTTCACTATACACATGTACACATACATAGAAAAAATTCTGGAATAATACACACTAAAATATTGACAATAACTGTCTTTCTTCTTCATACCTTTTGTAATATCTGAGATTTTTACCAAAAAATATACATTCGTCATAAACATAATTAGACAAGTCTATTCCCTGTAGAACAACAAACAGATACTATCAAAGAATCAAGACACAGGAATGGATGAAGAAGAGGGTAGTATAAGGGAAAAGAAGGGCCAAATTGTGAATGTCTCTTGTTTCACTACACGCATTCCATTGCAAGAAGCTTGGCAATTTCTCTGAGTGAGACAGGATCTACTGAAGGGTTTTTCACAGAGTAGTAAGTAGCATGATCTGATTTATATTTTAGAGGAATCATTTTGGCTACTGTGTTTAGAATAAACTGTAATAAGAGATAAGGATAAGAGAAGGGAAGGCTATTATAATCATCCAGGTGATGGAAAATGGTAGCCTGAACCTGCTCAATACAGTAAAGGTAATGAGTCTGAGGTCAGACTCTGGTTATATTTTTAAAGTGAAGCTGAAATAACTTACTGATGGATCAGGTTTGAGGCATGAGACAGAGATCATTCCAGGACTAGTTGGCTTGAGCAACTGCAAGGATGTGATTGCCATTTTCTAAGATAGGATAAGGGAAGCAGTAAGAAGTCAGGAGTTGGTTTTGGACATATTACATTCAAGATACCTATTAGATATCCAAGTATAATTCTAATCGGATACGTGCTCATTTCCTTTTGTCGTGTAAAGATTGTCTACTTACATCTTTTCCAATAAGATCTCTCTGGTTCTCAATGACACCCCAAGGAGGGATTCCAACTGTCCAGATTTTTCTCAAGCACTGGGAGGAATGGGCTTTCAGGGCATCCCCAACATGTTTGGACACTCCTATAAACAACCAGTTTAGAAGTCAAGCTTTAACTCACAAATCATGCAAAACACCGTGACCCCCAGAAAGAGACAAATAGACAGGTTATATGCAAAAGGTCATCATTAGGAAAAGTTGCTGGCACAGTGGAATTAGTTTCTGTATCTTGGCTTCCTCTACTCCCTCTTGACACCTTTCGCTCCTATCACTGACCTCTTTACCTGAACAATTCTCCTCTCCCTATTGGCATTTCTTACAACCTCAGTTCTGCCCCTACACTTACCTGACCAGCTTGTCTGGCAAGTCCAGCCCTGAAATCATGAATGTCCTAAGTATTCTTTTCTCTGACCTTCTCTACTGTCCCAGCAAAACAGTCTGCAGATGTGTCCCTTGCTTAATTGAGGCAAATTAATCTAATAGCTTTCTATATACAAATATTCCAGAGCTAATACATTAATGTTTGCCCTTCTGGGATTAATAATAATAGCAATAATTATAAGTGCCAACTCTTATTATGCACCAGGTGCTCTTTTAAGTGTTTTACATGTATGTACACTTTAAGTAGAAACTTTTCTTAGTCCATTCATCAATTTTATAGGCAGTAATTAAGGCACAAAGACATTAAATAACTTGCCCAAGGTTATAACATAGGTATTTTGTAGAGCTCTGATTCTAATCCTGGATATCTGATTTTTCTTTTTATAAACAGGATTTACTTCTTAGAGCAGTTTTAGGTTCAAAGTAAAATTGAACATACAGGGGATTTCTGTAAGTCCCCCAGCCCCCAGACACCCACAGCCTCCCCTACTATCAACATCCCCAACCAGAGTGGTATATTTGTTACAACTGATGAACCTACAGTGATACATCATAATCACCCACAGTCCATAGTTGACATTAGAGTTCACTCTTGGTCTTGTACAGTCTGTGGGTTTGAACAATGTGTAAATGACATGTGTTCACCATTCCAGTGTCGTACAGAGTGTTTACTAGCCTAAACATCCTCTGCGCTCTGCCTATTCACCCGAGCTCTCTTCCAACCCCAATCTAACCCCTTACAACACTGATGTTTTACTGCCTTCATAGTTGTCCCTTTTCCAGAATGTCATATAGTTGGAATCATGCAGTATGTGGCCCTTTGAGATTGGCTTAATCTGATACTGCATTGCACCACTTATTCATCCTATGGATAGTACTGACTGTATGTGACATTAGCACAGAAAAAAACCCTGCATGTTACATGCTCCTGATGCATAGCGTCTAAATCATTTCCGTCTCTCTGCATCTTCCCTTCCAACCCATCTTTTGCACTTCTCCCAGAGTCATTTTCTAGAATCAGAGTTCTAGACCACAGGCACGTATCATTATCCACTGTGGCGCCATCTACCACAACAGACATTCGGATCCCACAGGTTTGGCATGGGTTACCAGCTCTATGGTAACGGTGGTGGTGGTGGTGGTGGTGGTGGCTTTTCAGCTGCCCACAAGTGATCCTAATACATATTGTCTGTCGAGACTGTGTAAAACCAGATGTGACTGTGTCATTCCCTATTCACTCTCATGTTCAAAATCCTTTGAAGGCTGCCTGCTACATAGAAAATAAAACCTCAGCCCATCAGCATGGCATCCAATCTAGCTCCAGTCTCCCTTGCTGTTCCTGCCTCTGCCACATGGCAGACCCAGCCGATGGCTTTATCACCTCCTTCTATTCATGCCTTAATCGCCAGCTGTGTGCCTGGCCCACAGCTGCCACCTCTGCCTAGAATACCTCTTCTTACTCTTCCCTCAAGGCCAACCCAAATGCTATATCCTTCTCCAAGCCTTCCCAGGCGCCCTCATTTGGAATTTATCTTCCTCTTCCTTCCTTTGACTCCCAAACATATTCTTTGTATCTCAACGATGACCCAGCCAGCATCGATTTTTAGTCAGTTGCTTATTGTCTAACTGTCACAACACACCCCGTCACTAAACCCAGGGCCCATATCGTCCTCATCTTTCATCCACAGCATCAATTCAAATGCTTTATACGTAGTAGATTCTCTCAGGGCTTATGCCATTTCAATTTAAGTAAATGTCAAAAATTCATGCCAAGTAATGTTCAATTACAGTTGAGAAGCCTCTCAAGAATAGGCAGAAGCTCCTCAGCAGAGCTTCTTATATTTAAATGTGCACAAGACTCGTGTAGGGACGTTATAAAAATGCAGATCCTGATCCTGCTGGTCTGGGAAGGAACCTACGATCCGCATTCCCAATAAGCCCCGGGGGATGTGGTGCTCCTTCAGCAGCCAGGCCCTAAGGAGCTGTGGTTGAATCAGGTCACATTGTTGATTCTTGTTTAAGGGAGCTCCAGAGTGTGTCGCATTTCTCATTTCTTTTGTTCATATGAACTGTTTCAATAATCTCCACATTATTATATTTGTGTTACTTAACTGGCCCTAACCTCAAATGTTGAAAAGGAAAATGCAGTAAGCAAAATAAAGCGTGTAATACACTGATGCAGTTAGCTATCCAAAGAAAAAGCCTTGACCAAAGCTACCCTTTTCTGAACTGAAAAACTTCCCCACCCATCCGCTTTTTTACTGGAAATAAAGTAAGTCCTGGGGCCGGCTGAGCGGCGCGTTGGTTAAGAGTTAGCTTGGGACGTCAGCTCTGAGCAGCACGGCCCCGGTTCGGATCTCACATGAGGGCCAGTGATGCTGCGTCCTCTACAGCTAAGATAGTGAACAACAGCTTGACCTGGAGCTGGGGCTGCCGTGAGTCACCGTTAGCAGCCGTCCAATGGCTGGTGAACAACTGCCTCACCTGGGAAGAGCGCAATGATAATACCAACAAGGTCCAGTGAAGCGACATCCTCCACAACTAGACTGAAGAACAAAAAGACAGCAACTTGTCTGTTCCCCTTCCCTGATTCCCCAGCTGTTCCCTCCCCCAATTCCCCAATAAAATAAAATAAAAATAAAATAAAATTAAAAAAAAAAGTAAGTCCTATATTATGGACTAAGAACTCTGCCACCTTCACTTTTCTTCCAAGAGTGTGAAACAATAACGATCTCAATAAAATGTAAAACAGAAACAACCAAGATACCCCTTAGTGACAGGCCAAATCCTTTGGTTTTCGTTTGCTTTGTGTTTTTGTTTCTGTTGTTTTTGTTTTTTTTTCAATCATTGCTTCCTTCATTCCTTTCAGTCAGAAGAAATAATGTGTCAAATCAGCATGTGTTGCCCAATGCCTAGCCAACCCTGGCCTCTAGCTCACAACCAGGAAGAAGAGCTAATACACAGACCTATCCTAACCTGTAAAGCAAAACACAGACATGCTACAAGTACTACAGGCAGAATATACTATAGAAATTAATAGACAAAAGTAAGTTGAGATAGAGGATACACCCATGCAGCATCCTTTGTCTACTGTAGATCTTAAAGGGTAGACTAGGGCAGCCGGTTGGCTCGGGTGGTTAGAGCACAGGCTCTTAACACCAAGGTTGCCAGTTCAATTCCCACATGGGCCAGTGAGCTGTGCCCTCCACAACTATTGGGTTGTCAGAAAAGTCATGACGTATTTTTTTCTATGTTTTTCATTGCAAAAATGTGTCATGACTTTTCTGACAACCCAATAGATTGAAAACAATGACTTGACTTGGAGCTGATGGGTCCTGGAAAAACACACTGTTCCCCAATAAAGTTAAAAAAAAAAGTGTGGGCTAAATTTAATAGGAGGCATTGCCTAGGGCCAATTAAAATTAAAAATCAGAAGAAGGGGAAATAAAAGGAAGATGGAAAGCCATAGTGTGATACTGTGATTTACAATAAGAAATATATATTTGACTTTCATCCTATTCCAGACATAGAGCCCCTTAAACCTTTGGAATTTCCAAAGAGATGAGAGTGACAAAGGTATGTTAATGAGGTGACTTTTGGGCTGCACCTAAAGATGAGTCTGGTTGCCAGGGGACCCAACCATGTGATTAGAGGGTTGGAACTGAAATCCCACCTCCCAACCTCTGGGAAGGGGAGATGGGCTGGAGATTGAATTCAATCGCCAATAGCCAATTATTTATTCAGTCATGCCTATGTAATGAAGCCTCCAGAAAAACTAAATGGACAGGGTTTAGACAGCTTCTAAGTGGGTGAACATGTGGAGATGTGGGGAGTGCATAGAAGCTCTGTGCCCCTTCCCGCATACCTTGCTCTATGCGTGTCTTCCACCTGGCTATTCCTGAGTTATTTTTTTTACATATATATAATAAACTGGTAATCAAGTGAGTCAGCTGGTTTCCTGAGCTCTGTGACCACTCTAGCAAATTTTGCAAGCCAAAGAAGGTCATGGGAACCTCCAACTTATAGCCAGTTGGTCAGAACTACAAGTGATAACCTGGATTTGCGATTGGCATCTGAAGTGAGGACAGTCTTGAGGTATTGAGTCCTTAGCCCATGGAATCTGACACTATTTCCAAATAGAGTGTCAGAATTGAGTTGAATTGTAGGACACCCAGCTGGTTTCACAGAATTGCCTTGTGTGGAGAAAGAACCCACACATCTGAATTGGTGTCAGAATCAAAACAGGTTAGTAATAGACTGCTAAGAAAGAAGGGTTTACAAAGTTACTAGTTCTCAACTCTGGCTACACATTAGGTACCCTTCAGAAGCTCCACCCTGAAAAACTAATTAATCTGGGGTAGAGTCTGCGTATCTATTTTTTAAAGCCCCCAGGTAATTCTCTAATGTGCAGATAGTTCATAAACACTGATACAAAGGAGAAGGGTTAGAGGTTCAGAGGCTACTATATGAAATTATTGAATGTCTGATTTCAAGCAGTATGAAAGAGCCAGCAATACAGTGAGTGAAATGACAGTTACATAATTAATTATCTCTTCACACCCAATACAATGCAATTGTTGCACACCTCACTGATTTTCAATGCCTGGGAACTGGACCATGGTGAGTTTAGCTCATGTCTGCGCCTACATACTACACATTTGCGTGGATTCCGAATCCTGTCTAACCTCACCATAGTTCAAAGCTCATGGAAGACTATTTTCTTCTGACCTAAAACTTTTACCAGAAATTATGTTAAAATAGCATATTTTAACCATGGTAAAAACACATTCCAGAAAAGGTCTATAGTTCTGGGTTCTTGCCAGTCAATACACTTTTCGTCTTTTTCCCTCATGCCACATCTCCTGGGAGCACAGCAGAGCAGAGATTAGGTGCCATCTTGCTTGATTCACAGCTAGAAAAGGGAAATTAAAAAAAAAAAAAAAACCGTGTATAACAAGCAAATATACTTTACCAGTATTAATGCCTTCAGTTATTATCCATGCTCCTGTTGTCTCTGCAGCTTTGACCAAACCATGGCTGAAGATCTCTTTAAGTTTGGAGGGCATCTTGAAGCTCTGGATACCCCCGTGGACAGAAATCACCAGCTTTGGCAGTTCCATCTTCCACTCTTTAAGCATCAAATGTAACAGATGATCCAACTTTGTATCATAAGAAGTTCTAATATACTGGAAGATAAGCATTTACACAAGTACATAAAACAGTGGAAAATACAGACCAGGTAACAATAAACATGCAGAAAGGCAATTGAAATGGCCAAAACTTGCAAGGAAGCGTCTGAGATCTTTTGAAGTGTCTGAGATCTTTGCATAATGGAAATATTTACTTTGAAAGAATCCCATACCCACTTTAAGTTCCTTGTGGGAATTAAAAGTCATGATAGGAGGGTTTCCTCTAGTTTTCAAGGTTGGCCCACCAATGTTCTCAAGGCCTCGAGGCAGACATACTTCCAAGTGGCAAAAATCACTACTCTAACAAACCCATTAAAAAAAAAAATGTTTTTGGGCCGGCCAAGTGGCGCATTGGTTAAGAGCTGGCTTGGGATGCCAGAGGGCCCCGGTTCAGATCCCACATATGAGAACGAGTGACACAGCCCTCTACAGCTAAGATGCTGAACAACAGCTCAACCTGGAGCTGGGCTGCCATGAGTCGCCGCGATGGCGTAGGCTGCAGCCACTGCTGCAGTGGGTTGCCATGGGCTACCGTGTGTAGCTGGCAGCCAGCATGAGCAGCCAGCAGCTGCAGTGAGCAGCCGTCCAGAAGCCAGCGACTGATCTGCCTTGCCCGGGAAGAGCACAATGATGGTGCCAACTTGGGCCAGTGAAGCAACGTCCTCCACAACTAGACTGAAGAACAAAAGGACAGCAACTTGTCTGTTCCCCTTCCCCCAATTCCCCAGCGCTGTTCCCATCCCCCAATTCCCAAAAAAAAAAAAATGTTTTTAAAAACAGGTGAAATGAGGTTTTTCCTAAATGATATGGTTTTTAATTTACTTGACCATTTCACATATTTGTATAATTTAACTTATAAATTTTACATTCTAACCATTTCCTTTATATATAATTATCCCTCTGAAAATGTTTTCTTCCAAAATAAATACTTTTCACAAAAGAGTCATATCTTGGACTAGTCAATGTAACTGAAAGAAATGATACGAAAATCCAAACCAGCAGGTAGCCCCAGAATTTTGCATTTTGCCTAAGATGATAGTATATGACTGGCCTTCTTTTTCCAGCAGACATGGCAACATACAATCCATTAAAATCATTTGAAATGAGTTTCCCTTCATCAAGCATAAGCCAATCATCAGAAAGAACAAGTCAGATTTACAAGGACAATAAGAAACCACGAATTATAAAACTATGCCCAAAATAACCACAGATAGACATACAAATAGGAATTATCACATTATCCTCCAGAATGCGATAGCAATTTAAAACAATTCTCCATTCACCTTTGAAATTCTTAAACATAATCCCTTTGTGTCATAATTAAAATATCAGAATTTCTGAACATTGGGACGGTGCAGCCATCACAGAATGAGAGTAATAGAAAGAACCTAAGGATAAGTAGAATTCAATTTACAGGTGAGGAGACTGAGCTGCGATGGCTTTATTATACATTCAAATAGTAGGAAAAAAATACAAGTTGACCTTTGTGAAATGGTTTACGTTTCTTCGGATAGCGAATATGGGCAGAGGAGGCAGCTCTGGTTTAGGTCACCTTCTCTCTACCCCAACTCTTTCTCCCACGTGCTCCTCTCTTTCATCACTAAGTCCTTTAAGTTCTAGAAAATATTTCTCCTTGAGATTTCAGGATAAATAACCTTGGTGAACTAAATAAAAGACCAGTCTTTTCTCCCAAAGGCCAACCAAAGACTATGCTAAAGGTTAATGACCCTGTCCCCTCCTCCTCCTTTATAACTAACTCCCTTAGGTTAGGCAGACTCAGGCTGGCAAAGATTCACCTCAAATCCTTTGTGCACTGCAGTGGTGGGGATAAACTGGGAAGGGGAATACAGTGGAGGGAGGTGAATAACCAGCTCTCACAAGCTTCCCTGCTGCTCCCCGTAAACCTGAAGTGCAATTCTGGGCTTAAATATGAAGGATAGATGCTTCTTTTCTGGAGATCAAATAAAATGCATTCAGGTACATAGGCTGTAATGAACAGGAGCCAAATGCTAAGCGTAAAATGTATTAGTGATCAGAGGGTCTGTCTAACCATATTTTCAATTTTCCTAAAAGTATACCATATTCTCCCTTGACCTTTGCTATTCCTTTTGCTTAAAGTGGTCCTACCGTCTTGGCCTCACCAGGTGCCAAGCATCCACTTGTCTTTCTGATCTCCGCTTAACTGTTCCTACTTTCAAATGGTTTCCTTAACACTCACACACAGCCCCAGAAAAACAAGAGTAACTCTTTTTATTCCCTTGAAGGACCCTGTATTCCTTTTTCATAGCACTCTCACCTCTGTACATATAAACATACAAGTAAATTGTATATTTTATATTTTATGCAAATAAATTGTATATTTATTTCGTGTTTCCTTCACTAGACTGTAACCAACGTTAACACATGGAACATATGCTCTTTGGGACATAACCAAGTATGGGTGTTACCAGCCAACCAAGCAGCACCCCCACCACTGAGAAACTTTTAAGTGTTCTTTCCGATAGAAACGTTAAGTATAGAAATGTTAAGTCTCCTCCCTAGTTCCTTAGTTTCTTAGCTCTTGGCTTTGATTCCTCTTCTCATCAGTCTGTGAATCCTAGGCTAAAGACTGCTCCTAGCCTGAATCCTAGAATTCTCCTATCCCCCTGCTTCTTGATTGCTTTGTAAGTCAGTTTCTTAATCCTAAACAATAGATGTCTCCTACCCCTGCTTCAGATAACTACTTGAAAGCCTGTGACTTCCTAATATCCCCCAGGCCAGTAGGCTAATGCCAAACCCATTCTGGGCCCAGACAACTGATGCCACCTGAGTGACGGGCTGAATGGCCACAGGCTTCATGAGCGCTAACAGATTTATTAATTAAAATCTATTTTTCCTCATTCAGGGGCCTTGGAGATACAGAGGATACCCCAACCAGATTGCCAGTTACAACCAAAGAAGCCAGCACGGTCTTCCAGGCGGAGCTCGAGACCCCTTCCTTCCATCTGAGATCAGCTAGGGTGAGAGTTCTGTGAATCCCCCAATAGGCAGGGACAGCTCTACGCCCCTGCCCAGCAGGAAGCAGATACAGAAGAGGAGACCTCCTGTCCCTCAACTTCCCATAGAGATTTAAATGGGGATCACGTCTCTCAAACAGAAAACTAGGCAGGCAGAGGCAGGCATTGGGTCTCTACATTCCCACAGACTGTGACCGCCCAGGGGACATCCCCTCTCCACACAAACTCCCCTTTGTATTGTAATTACCTACCCCTGTGGGAAAACAAATGGGCACAAAATATCCAACTAGATCAGACCAGTCACTCACACCTGCGCAGTACCTCTTGTCAATCACAGGTGCCAATCAAGTGGTCCCAAGCCCATAGGGAAACAGCCCTTTCTAGAGAAAGAGGATAAAAACTCCAAGCCCTGGGAAGTCCGCCCTGCTCTTTTTGACCGCTTATTCCCTTTTTTTGGACTGCCTTCCTCCCATTTTGAGCCTTTTGAGCCTCGACTTCATGCGTGGCCTGCTCCAAACTCTTTGGAATGTAATTTCTTTTTTAATAATGGGCCCTTGAGCCATTCTCTATTGCTCGGGCCACTTCTACTTCTTTGAAATGTACTATCTCTTCGAATAAACTACTTTTTAAGTACTTTACTCTGGCATCTCGCTCAATTCTTTTCTCGAGTTGCCAAGGACCTGGACTTTGCGCCGAGAAGGGCCCACTCTCCGACAACATGGGCACCCAATTACTATTTGTTGAATAGATGAAAAACATGAGTAAATGAAAATGACTGCGAATAAATATGAGAAGCAAAAGGAAGAAGACTAAAATTTAAGGAAAAAATTACATACAAAGTAAACTACATATATACTGAGTCAGCTTCTAAAAAGGACTTGGAGAGGAGAATGAGGGCAGTTTTCCTGCCAGCTAAAGAAATCATTAACACACAAAGTTAAATTCAAGAGGATAATAACTAGAAATGTAGGTTACTGTAAAACTATATTTTGAAACTTTAGTATGATTGCACTATTAAGAACTATTATTTCAAATCCTTCCAAGTGATGGTTCCACTCCAGCATATAGCTGATTCTGAGCTTTCCTGAGGTGGGCTCACCCTGTGTTTTCCCCCCAGGGAATGCTGCCTCTACTAAAGCAGCAGGGGGTTAACAAGCTAAAAGAGAAAATATCTGAGAGATAAGTGATCTGTCAATACTATGCAAATTACCATATTAGGGACAGGAGAAAAATTGTCCTGGAGAGCCCAGTACTATAATTCAGGGGTTGTTGAGAGAAATTGCCCCATTTCTTTCCCCCAGAAGAGGCTCTCACAAGGACATAGCAGGCATGAACAACAACAAGTTAGTGGTAATTGCTACAGCCATGCTTCAGCTAAAGCCTGCTCTTTGGTAGTAAATTTCTGCATTCCTTAAGAGTAGCCCTTTCTCAACTGTCTCAAGAGCAAAAAACCATTCTCTTCCACAGAGGGCATAAGCTTGCTGAAAGAGGTCTGTCAAATAAAGGGCTGGCCACACCACCCCTGGGAAAGGAAAAATGCCCCTCAGACATAAAGGAAAGAGAAGGCTCAGGTCATTTTTGTCAAGAGGTCAATAACATGGATCTATTTTTGCAATAAAGCTCAGTCGTCTAATCATCTACACCTGAAGATACAATTTGGAGATACAATTTGGAGGTTATATCCTCTCTTAAAAACCAGCAAAATAATATGGGTTATTAGCAAACCTTGGCGTGGTGGATGTGCTCTCCATCTTGGAAATTAATAGTGCCAAAGGTATCTGTAGGACTTTTTGTTGTGTGCTTCTCAACAGACCATTGTTCATTTTCATCACCGTTGGCAGCTGATGTGGTCCGGGCATAATCTATCCCATGATGGTCTCCAATCAATCGCCCACAGTAACACCTTACATTTTGGATAAAAACCAAAGATGTAATATTTCCATAGTTTTTCTAGGGTAACGTATAGATGACATATATTAATAATTTTTAAAACTTCACACTAAGATTTATAGATTTTTAACACTGGATGGCCCTCTAAGTTCAGAACACTTTCTGTTTCTCTCCCTTAGCTGTATGTTAGAATCATTTGGGGGAATGTTTTAAAAAATACTAAAAATCTCTTGTACACCCATGTTCACAGCAGCATTATTCACAATAGCCAAGAGGTGGAAGCAACCCAATGCTCATCAATAGACAAATGGATAAAAAAATGTGGTATGTACATACAATGGAATATTATTCAGCCTTAAAGGGAAAGGAAATCCTGTGGCTGAACCTTGAGGAAGTTATGATAGTGAAATAAGCCAGTCACAAAAAGACAAATACTATATGATTCCCCCTATATGAGGTACCTAGAGTAGTCTAATCCAGAGAAAGAAAATAAAATGATGGCTGCCATGGGCTGAGGGGAGGGGCTAGTGGGGAGTTATTATTTAATAGACATAGTTTCAGTTTTGCAAGATTAAAAAGTTGTGGAGATCAGTTACACAACAAAGTGAATATACTTAACACTACTGAACTAGACACTTAAAAATGGTTAAAATGGTACCAAAAATCAATACCATACTTTAAATATGTGTGCTTTATTTTATGTTAATTATACCTCAACAAAATTGTTTTTTAAAAACCTAAAAACAATACTTAAGGAAAGTAAGAAAGTGTTTGCATGTAAAATATAATATGCACATCAAAAGGAAGGAATGTTAATCAATGCAAAAAATAGATGCTACTTCAGAGAAATGTTAACAGAACTATCACAAGAGCCATGAGACTTGACTATAAACATAAATTAAATAATAATATATGTAATCTAATTTTAAAGAGAGAAAATTTAATAAATGTTCTTGTAAATAATTAGCAGTCTTGGAAACCATTTCATATTTATACTCATAATTTCTACGATACAAGAAAGTAAACTAAGCAAATTAAAAGGTTAAATCTTTTTAAAACTAAAACTACATAAAACTAACAAAATATAATAGCATATTTGTGAAAGAATGATAAACTTCTCATCTTTGATGAATTAGGAACAGAAAGAAGAAAAATTTAAATTTAAATGTGTAAAACTTCAGTACTTTCTGCAATGAAAAAATATACATCTGCAGATCAAGAAAATGATTTGCATCAAATATGTCAGATCATATGCTTGTTACAAAGGTTATTATTCAGCTTTATAAATGATTCAGGCTTTTGTGTATGTGTAGAAAGCAACATAAACACATGTACAAATTATGGGGTCCAACTAAGCAAGGAAACAGAATGAAGAGAAAGCAGAAAGCAGTCAGAAAATGAAGCAAAATATTGGATTCTGTATGGAGGGGCTCTTGGCTTGAAGGAAGGAGGAACAATCCCAAATGTTCAGAATATACTAGTGAGAAACGTGTCTTCTGTTCATTTTTTGGAGCAATGGTCACTCTTGAAAATGAAAAAGCCCCTCTTCGTAAACTGAATCATGCATCTCACTGTGGTTTTTTCTAAACAGAACATCAGTGGAGGCAACCACAATTCACACAATCTTCAAGGTGATTGTGAAGATTGTTTTCATTTTATAGAGCAGTAGGAGACACCTGAGCTCAATCTGCCTTCCACTGCAGCCACCATCACATTACAAAATGTCATAAAAGAGCATTTTATAAAGTAAAATGAGAATTTCTAATCACAGGACTTATCCTTCTGTGGATGGCGGTGTCCTTTCCCCATGATTTGCTAAATTTTGGATCCTGAATTTATTTATTTACCAAAATAAATTTAACATGGCTTCAATCCATAATATCAACTACAGGATATAATAATTTTTAAAATTTCATTTTCCCCCACTTACAAAAGAGAAAGGTAAAACCAGTCATGAACACATAGTTTAAAATGCAAACGTTAAAATTTATATTGCACTAAAAAGTCACTTTTGCCCATAATTTTCTATGATAATGTGACTTGTAATAAATACATACTTGGTCTTTATCCCCATTCCTGGCACAGAGCTCCTAAAACCCTTGGAATTGCCTAAGCGGTAAGAGTGATAAAGGTGTTACAAGTTCAATTGCTCGCCAATGACAAATGATTCAATCAATCATGACCATGTAATGAAGCATCCATAAAAAAACCACGAGGGCAGGGTGTAGAGAGCTTCAGGTTGGTGAACACACGGAGGTGCTGGGAGAGTGGCACACTTGGAGAAGACGTGGAAGCTTTGTGCCCCTTCCCACATACCTTGCCATACACAAATCTTCCATCTGGTTGTTAATCTGCATCCTTTATAATATCCATTACAAGAAACTGGTAAACATAAAGAAATATTTCTCTAAGTTATGTGAGCTGCTTTACCAAATTAACTGAACACCATGGAGTGGGTCTTGGGAACTTCTAATCTATAGGCCATAGGTCAGAAGCACAGGTGACAACTTGCACTTTTAATTGTTATCTGAAGTGGGCGGTTGAGGGTTGGGTGTAGTCTTGAGTTTTTAACCTGTGAGAGATGATACTATCGCCAGATAGTGTCAGAACTGAGTTAATTACTTGGTGGTGTTGGGAAAAAAACCACATCAGAATTGGTGTCAGACTTATTTATAAGTCATAGATCAAATACAGTGTTGTATGTCCCCAAAGCATCTTCATTTATCCAAATAAAATGTAAGATAGTAAAATGAAAATTCAATGCTTTAAAAGTATTTCAATTGGTAGAAGCTCTTGTGAAAGGCCCTTACCATTTACATGTCTCAGTAATTCAAGTAATCTATTACATTCAAATAATTACTCGCCTTCAAAAAAAAAATCTCATTTTTTTTAAAAGTTGCCTTGGAAAGGGGAAGAAGATGTTGACCAATAGAGTCCTTTCATTTAGTCCATTCAAGATGTGAAAAAACTATACAATGAATTTTAAATGAAGTGCCTAAAAGTTAAAAGAAATCTTATTTATCTAAGTCCTACCTGATTAAATTCTGGCAGACCTGGCATCCTGCAGTACATCTAAATTAAAGAAATAAAACCTGTTAGTTTACTGATATATTTGAAAACATATTTAATGTTCATACAGTAAATATCTGCTATCTTCTATGGTCTGGAAATCAGGATTTGGTGAGTATTCATACATCATTCCCCAAATATTCCCATGTCATTTATGAAATATGCAACTATGACCTAATTAACAAGAGTCTGGAACCGAAATACCTGGATTTCAGTCTCATTGACTTAACGATTCTTCTAAGCTCTAGTTTTCACATCTAAAAATAATATCTGTCCCATAAAGTTATTAAAAGGATTATCTGAGATAATACATAAAAAGTGTCTTACAGTACCTGGTACATAGCAGTATTACATGTATAATAATGGTCACTATTATTACTGTAAAGATAACACAGAATTCTTCAAAATCAAGTAAGAAAATATACATATACAAACAATTTTAAAATCATAAAACACTATCAAATCAAGGGACAGTTGGTATTATTTTAAATCTTTCTTTTTTGTGATTCAAAAGAACCTTCTGGATTTGGGGCTTAGCATTGTGGTCATCAGTGGTCACATTTTAGAAAAGAACTCTAGTTAAAATAATGGAAGAAAAGGTAGTGTTCATAGAATCAGAGTCATTCTAAATTATTCAGAAATGAATATTCAGGCTTTTCATTTCTTCCTGTCCCAGACTTTTGGAAATGTCTTCTCTCAGAAGTTTCACTTCAACAAGTTCAAAAGAGAAGGAAAAAGACATTGTAATCAAGTCTATCAGATTTACTTCTTACTAGGAGCTACAAAAAGAATCAATAAAAGACAAACTTTTATCTAAATTTAAAATAGTGAACTACCACCCTATTCCTGTGTATCATAAGGAAGAAAACTGTACAGAATCTACAAATTTGAGAATCTTCCGAGGCTGTAAGAAAAAGGTTGGTTTAAGAGGAATAGTCATAATCATCCATTAACTTTTTTATCACACAAAAATGGAGATTTCTCTTTTTCCCATAAAAAGTAGTATATCTCGGACCATTCATGGAATTATGATCATTGATATTCTTCTTCAGTCTATGGGCTAATTACCTATAGTTTATCACTTTTCATGAGGTTCAAGGTGATTGTGAAGATTGGTTTCCACTTTACAGAGCAATAGGAGACACCTGAGCTCACTCTGCCTTCCACTGCAGCCACCATCACATTACAAGATGTCAAAAAGAGCATTTTATAAGGCAAAATGAGAATTTCTAATCACAGGGCTTATAAGCCACAGGTAATTCAATGAGGGTGGGACTAGTAAATATTTAATAAAGGCAAGGAACACTATTTTAGTCATCCCCAAAGAACTAGAATTTTACTAACCTCACCATGCTCCCTTTCATAAGCATACAGCTGTGACTGCTACACTTCAAATGAATATAAGACCAAATGCTCTCCTTTTGTTCTTCAGTCTAGTTGTGGAGGATGTCGCTTCACTGGCCCATGTTGGTATTATGATCATTGCAATACCAACTTCCCGGCTGAGGCAGATCGCTCACGGCGACTCACGGCAGCTCACGGTGGCTGCCGGCCACTCATGGTAGCTTACAGCAGCCCAATGCAGCCCCACTGCAACCTATGCCATGGCCGGCGACTCATGGCAGCCCAGCTCCAGACTGAGCTGTTATTCACCATCTTAGCTGTAGAGGGTGCAATGTCACTGGCCCATGTGAGATCCAAACCGTCAGCCTGCTGCTCCAAGTTCGCACTCCCAAGCCAACTCTTAACCAAGGAACCATTAGGCTGGCCCTCCTTTCAGTTTTAAAGTGAGTGTTCTGACTTCAGACTAAGTTGAAGATCATTCCTAGGAATGGCAAAATGTCACACAGTTTCTCAGTCATCCCACCAGCCACATGAGGAGCTTTTGCTATTGAATTATTTTTAAAGCTTTTTTTCTTCTTCTTTTCATTTTTACTAACATAAAAATGGTGTGAAACCCAGACATTCATTACACAAGTCATGTACATGAAGTTGGCACTAGAGTCCTCATTCTGCCCATCACTCTGACAGGAAATCCACCTGTGCTCTGACCATCAGAAGAAAAATAAAAGGTATTTTTGTGTAGTTGAGGGAACTGGGGAATGCTCAGAAATAGGAAGGCA
>NW_017731494.1:641555-651077 GCF_001890085.2 Hipposideros armiger | reverse complement strand
AAAAAAAAAAAAAAAAAAAAAAAAAAAAAAAAAAAAAAAAAAAAAAAAGACCAAATGCTCAAAGGAATATAAAAATAAAGGGGCCAGCTAATTAAAATACAGTTGAACCTTGAACACTGGGTTTGAAGTGCGCAGATCCACTTATACATGGATGTTTTTCAATAAACATACAATTGGCCCTCATATCCCCAGCTTTCACATCCCCAGCTTTCACATCCTCAAATTCAACAGTTTTTTTGAACCAAGGATGGGAACCCGGGATGGGCCGATTATATGCAATGTTCTATGCCATTTTATATAAGAAACTTGAGCATCTGCGGGTTTGGGTAGCTGAAGGGGTCTTGGAACCAATCTCCCTCAGACATAGAGGATAGTTAAGTTTTAGAGAAATCAATTATGGATTTTTGACTGTGCAGGTGGTCAGTGAAAATAGACCCCACATTGTTCAAGGGTCAACTGTGCTGCTCTTCTATTTTCCTTTCCATTTCTTTTCCCCAAGAGCAATACCACCCAATCTTATTTCATGGACGCAATCACCCTGAGGAAATGTTTCATAACTCATCCTGCCCCTTTTACTGGCTGCCGTTTTGAATTTTGTTCTACAAGTAGAGCCTCCAAAGCATTGTCAAGGACTCAGAGTAGTCAAAACTCAAATCATGTCATTCTGCTGCTCATGATCTGCTCAAGCGAAAAGCCTAGAGGGGGAAAGTAGAACTAAAATTAACTGTGCATAATCTGAGCACAATGTCCTGAAATATCCTACCTAGTATTTTCCACAGACACTTCATCTGGGGATAAAGAACATTCACAATAATTTATATATTCAATATTCAGAAGCTGTACATTTTTTATCCAAACCCGATGGAACAGATGTAGCACTAGATAGTTCCCTGAAACCTATCCTCTTACTAAGAGGCACAAGAGCATCAAAAATAAAACCACCAAGCAAAATCTACCACAATATTCACAGTGGCTCCATCACGGTGATGTCATTATGATGAACTTTTTCTTTTCAATATTTCATTTAAGTCATTGAACAGATGTTTCTCAGGAGCCTACTATATATGGTGGGCACTGTCGAAGTAGGCCCTGGGGTTGGAGTGAGGTACAAAATTGACAAGGTCCTTATTCTTACCAGAAAATCTGCTAACAATTTCTACAATAATTATGTACTATTTTTATAAAGACAAAGATAGAAACCAATCAAAATAAATACTCACTTTACAAATATTGTCAAATCCTTTAAATAAGTCATATCGCTAAGTTTCCACAAACAGTCTTCCAAGTACTATTGCTTTAGAAAGAAAAATGCAATTAAAAATTGTACCTGTGAGGGTCTTTTGAGCTGGGTATGATTTTGTTGCACTCTCTCTTGTCGAACACTCCTTCAATCCAGGATTTCTGGGACTGAATAGAAAGTGTTGTTACTGTTATATTCTAATTAAGTGAGAAAGCAGTGTAGCCACAGTAGCTCAGGTCGGCAAGATATATTTAGATATCATGGAAACTAATTAAAATCCCAAGACCAACCCCAAGCAGGCTAAGCATTTACTGGCTTCTATTACAGACAACAAAGACACAAACAAAACAAATGTGAACACAAAAATATTCACAAAGTTAATTGGTCCATAATCTCATCTTAAGTGAAAGGTCCCTAAATGCACAGAACTCGAGCATAGCAGTAAAGCTATAACTGATGTATTCTCTTAATTCTGCTATAAATCATTTTTAAATCTTCCACCATAATCCTATCAAGTTCTCAAACTTCAAAATTCTCACTCATTAAGTCCCACTTTGGCTAAAATTTCACAGAAAGCTGGAAAGAGTATCAGAAGAGAAATGCAACCTCAGCAAGATTCTATAAAAAAAAAAAACACAACACTTCACACTAAAATGGAACTGGAGGATACAAAATGGAGAATGCACCCTCAGAAGAACAGAACTTAAGAACTGAGAGACTGATTCCTGTAAATGTCTGATTTACAAAAACCTTAGACTTATCTGTGGACCAATGAACATTCATCAAGAATCATTCCCCACTCTCAAGCCAATAATAGACAGGGCTTGCTTAGACCTTTTACTAAAAAAAAAAAAAAATCAAAGAAGTTATATGCCTGGAGTGTGACTACCCAGCATCACCTACTCAGTTAGAAATTTATGATCAGATCATCCTATGAGTTTACTTTCCCTCACTGGACTTGTCAGTTTCATTATAGAACCCCTTTTTCATCCACAATACACACATGTGGATTACAGTAGTGATGAAAGAGCGGTGAGCCAGAATCTACAAGAGGGCTTTTTCAAACTCTATGTTAGTGTAGTCCCCACCTCAATCTTACACCTACTACTCATGCTACCATTGAAGGAAATGCAGTGCGCTAGAAAACATGTTATAAATCCAGCTGTGGAACCTCATTATCACACTGTCCACAGGTTCCCAGATGATTAAGAAGGAGTTTAAGACATGCCACCCTAAAATACGCTGTTTTGGTATATTCGTTATTCTAAGCTGTAGGTACTTGAAAAAGGGCAAAACCAGAGAGGCTTTCTCTGAACTCCCTTATCTGCTTAAGGACAGATCTAAAAGGAACACAGTTGTTATAAATTTCCTCCCTGGGAATTTCAGCAGCCAGGGAAACCTAACTCTTATCGCTAGGGAGGACACTGGAAGTGACACCCAGACAAACTTTGTCACAAACTATCATATCTCCCATCTACTCTTCTAAGGGCCCATCCCCCTCTTAAAAAATCATTACTCTCTCCAAAACTCCCCACATCCCCCACCTCTTCCCCTTACTAAGACAGGAAGTTCCCAAATCTCACTCTTTTCAGGGTATTTACTTTTGTTTTCCTGTGATGCCCTTGTGCATTCACATACTTAATTTTAATATTAAAATTAATAAATTTGTATATCTTTTCTTCTCTTAGTCTGCTGGTTGTGTCAGTTGATTTCATAGACCCAGCTATCAAACCTAGGAGAAGACAGGAAAAGTATTTCCGCCCCTACAATTACAAATGAGGTCACTTATGGAATCCTTTACATACTTCAAAATTAAACTCATGGATCTTAATCAATATGCACCAACTCTAAACATAACTGTTCACTACTAAATAGAATTGTGTACTGTTAATCTAAAAATAAAAGGCCTTTCAAAGTAATGTTCTTGAATAACTGTTCTTATTGATCTCAAATATAATGCTTGTTGCCGCTCACTTTTAAAGGCCTTTTATTTTTAGGTTGACATATATGGTGTAGTTGAACAGGATCTAAAGTGGCCTCACCTTCATGGTTCAATATCCCCTATAACCAGGAATGGTACCTTCAGAGCCTCTTTTGTGCTGACCACTTCCATGGTCTGCTGTCTCCTTGATTGTGAAGCATTCCTAGGTCAGACCTCCTTCCTTTTTGGTTAAGTTCAAATGTCTTTATGGGAGACGGATTGGGAGTGGTTTTTCCCTTAAGGGAGAGTTTTTCTCTCTCAAGGAGGCAATTGCCCCATGTGTCAGCATTCAAAAGGATGCCACAGGAGCAAGGAATGCTGTTTCTTATGGGTAAGTACTCACTGAATTATACTCCTTTGTTTCCTTTCTTGTCACTGTCTGTTACATTGTTTATCACAAAAGGGAGATTTCATAAGAAGAGGAATCCAAACATCTTAGGGACAATGAAATGAATTCTTTAATTGATAAACAGAAGTTTCTAAAAGACAAAATAACTTCTAAATTAATCCTAAAAGAAATTCTGGGTATCAGGTACTCTAAAATTTCTTACTGTTTGTCCTGCCTGAAACTTAACAAGATATTTCAAAAAATTTAATAACTCTATGTTCAGAAATTTGTCAAAATTAGAAGTCTACTAGGATTTTTTTAAAGTCTTCTCAGTAACTTTAAAAGGCCTTTTATTTTTAGGTTAGCAGTGTAATCAGAGTCCTGATCTTGCTGAGCAAAAGACATGAGGGTGGATAAGGACACAGATATTGATTGATTGATTCCTGTGCATTTTAAACATATCTATAAGGAAAACTTTCCAGATCAAGTCCACAGTCATCTTAAATCATTCTACCCTCTTATTTCTTTTGCAGTCAGCAACGTTTTTAATGTATTAAAAGACATTCACTAAATTAGTAAAACACTGAAGACATACAAACTTGGAAAAATCCAGTCACAAAATTTAGAATGAACTAAACCCCTAAACTCAAAACCTATTTATTTTAATGAGAAATGACACAGTCTTTAGAATTGGCAAGCCCTGCCCCCTATAAATGAAAAACATTAACCATTTCATTTATCCCCCAAACATTTATTAAACACCTAATTTTTCAAAGCACCAAGAAATGTGCCACAGGAGAGTAGTATGTGCTCAAATAACTCTTCATTCTGAATTTATAAATATCTGAATTCATTCAACAAATATTTTGTGATAGGCCTCCATGCTGCATGCTGGGAATTGTAAGACAAATTAGGCAAACTCTGAAAAAAATTAGAATAAAAAGGAGGAAACAGATAACAAATGGATGTGTTAAACTTCATGTGTGTCAATTAACTATTAAAAATAGCTCCAAATAGGGTCCTTAATTTAGAAGCTGTGGAGGAAAAGGGGTTCTAAGGGAAGGAGCCTCACAGGGTCATGAATACCTCACTGGGGAGGTCATGGTGAATAGTCACATCCCAGGCACATAGCTTTTTTAGTGAAAGATTTATCTTTGCCTTAAGCAAACCCTGTCCAGTGTTTTTGTGCATCTAGGTTTGCACTCCTTTGAAATACCAGAGTAATCCTCTTTTTTCAGACCCTCAAGAAAGAATATAATCTTGTTAACTACCCAGTAATCCAGTCCCCACCTTGTTTTCTTCAACCTTAAAGCATTCCTCCTTACTTCCTTCCTTAATTCTAAATGCACAAAAGAAACTGCAAAACGGTCACTCTTGAGAGCATTTGAGACCTTGCTTCCCAGCAATTGCTACTTTGGGCTCAAATAAACTCTTATAAAAATTCTTTTCATGTTTGGAGGTTCTTACAGAACCTACATATATAAAGTAAGCAAACTATGGTCAACTCCTCTGTGCTTTTAAAAGGCTAGATAGACAACTCTAGTAGGGCTATCTGGGCAAATTACTTAATTTCTTCATGCCTTGTTAGCTCATCTGTTAAAAATGGAGATAATACTAATAATACTTTATAGGGCTCTTGAAAGGAATAGAAAAAGGCTTACAATTCTCCCTGGGACTTACTAAGGCTCAGTAATGGTAATATCAAAGGTGACATTTGCTTTTGGTTAGTGACCTGTGTACTTAACTTTGATGTAATTTTTTTTCATAGAAAAATATTTCCTGACCTCTAAACCTTCCCCCTAGGGCCTCTCATATTTCAAGTGATTTTTACAGGTCCACTTTCCCCTACTAGACTCCAGCTCCTACAAGCCCAGTCATTCCTACTGCCCCAGGGCCCAACCCAGTGATTGTTGAATGAGGAACGAAAAGAACACACTTAAAATAGAACTTCAGGAATCCATGTGTACAATTTTCCCTCCAAAGGTGTAAACAGGAAACCTCTACCATTAACAAGAACTTGAAAACTCTGCCTACAACTCCCATATCTTACCTGCATAGCCCAATCTATGTAGGACAAATAGCCAATGTGCTGTCTTCTTCCACTTGAAGCAGCAAACTGTCAAAATGGTGGTAGATGACAGTGGAAAGTACGGCATTTTCGGCAGCTATCGTGTCCGTCTTTATTGACTGGGTGTTTTTTTATATATACCAGGAGGTTTTGTTTGTTTTTCAATTGTTATTTGGGAGAAGAAAAGGCAGAGGACAAAAAAGGAAAATATTGGGTTGTCAGAAAAGTCACAACATATTTTTTCTATGTTTTTTGTTGCAAAAATGAGTCATGCCTTTTCCGACAACCCAATACTTTCAGACTCCACAGCCACATTTGATATTTTCTCTATACAGCCCCTCCGTTGGAGCAAGGACCTCTTTAAACTGAGTAAATGGACTTCCACAGCCTGCAATCTGTCGGTTTGGGGAATTGCATCAGTGCAAACCTGGCCCATCCATTTGAAAGAGTCAGCTCAGGGTCTTCTGAGTGGTTTTGTCCATATTCTGCATAGATCCCTCGTGGGACTCACTTGATCCAAGATCTCAGGAAAAGTGGTTTTAAACCTAAAATAACCAAGACCCAAGGATCTGGTTCATCAACACTGCCATGAGTTGGCCTGACTGGTTTTCCAGTAAACAACTGTAGACATAAGAAATGTCCAAACCTAAAGAGAATTTGTATAAGAGTTTATTGGAGCCAAAACTGATGACAACTGCCAGGAAGCAAGATCTCAAATGCTTTGGAGAATAACAGTTTTGCAGCTTTTCATTCATTTGATATTACGTGAGGACTGTAAAGAAGATTACATGAATGTGAGAGAAAGCAAGGCAGGGGTTGGATTACAGGATAGCTAAGATTATGGATTCTCTTGAGGGTGGTTACACCTTTAAGGGGTATTACTTCCAGCATTCATAGGTGTGTTAACCTAGCTGCACAAGAACAATGGAGAGGGCTGGCTTAAAAACCTTTCACTAAAGAAGTTATAGGGCAAGACTACCCACCATGACCTGCCCAGTTAGGAATTTATGATTACAGCACCCCTTTTTCATCCACATAATATTTCCAGGAGGCAGCATTTAGGAGTACTTCAAGAATAGTAAATAATACTACCTGTTTTCTTCTTTTTGCATAGTAAAAGATGAGCACTATTTTGCTGGTAGTGATTGTTTTGGTAGCACCTTTAAAAATGCAATGTCAACTAAATAACTCACTATTTCCTAAAATGCTACTTCTTCCATTTAGGTGAGAAATTTTACTAACATTTTCTTTTTTTTTCCCCCATTCAAAAGGATATTAAATCATTTATTGATTACACATGATAATGGATGATACATAAGCTTCATTCTCATCTATAATTTTATCTGGTACCATAATTCAATTTAGATATATTGCATAGAATGTGCCAACAGTCATTAATAGCCAAATAAACTCCTTGACCCTGCTTGGGTGACTCTTTTAACAGTGAACTCCAGGTCACAATACAGTAACTGTCAATTCAATTACACCAAGGTTTCTGAAGACAATGGCTTCTGACTGAGCCCAAGCAGGTTGTAAATAAATTTCAAATATAACCCGGCATCCCCCTGAAGGCATTCTCACTTCACACTGTTGGGGTAATTTATCAAGATGGCCTCAGAGTAGACTAACTTTACACAGCACATTTTAAAAAGACACATTTACTCAGCGTCATGATCAGATTATTACATTTTAGCAATCAACAGCAAGGGTGCACAAAAAAAAAAAAACTACATTAAAATGCTTTGTTGGAATGCTTTACACTTTCCACAGAACAGAAACTAAACTGACTTATTATACAATTAGTTGCAAATACAGTCCTCAAGATGTTTGCCCATACACATGAGTATTGTCTAAAACATGTCTTCTTTGTAGCAGCTAGGCCCTGCCACCACTGTGCTTGGCTGAGTTCACAAATCTGTTGTAGCCTGTAGCTTCCCTGTCACTTCCCTGGCTCTCTCCTGCTAAGCTTTGTTTCCTGGCTGTAATTAAAACCTTCTCCCACTGCCATAGTTGCTGCTGCTGCTGCTGCTGCTGCTGGAAACGCCATAAGCCACCTTGGCTTCATGGTTTGGCAAGGTATTGATTGACCTCTACTACCATTCAGGGCCAGAGCTTCTGCCTCCAAAGTTTCCTCCTTTCATGAGTCCAATATTTGAAGATTGACTGTTGTAATTGCCAAAATCATTGTAGCTTCTGCCACCTCCAAAATTGCTTCCACTACCACAGCCAAAGCTGTCTCCGCCTGCTCCGTTGTTACAGCTGTCATACTGCCACTCCTGCCTCCTTCATAACCACCATCATTATCAAATCCATTATAGCCATCCCCACTGCCACCATATCCTCCACCACAACTGCCACCAACACCTCAACCACTGAAGTTTCCTCCACAACCAGTTATTCCCACCAAAACCACCTCCTCAACCACCACTAAAGTTTCCAGAACAACTTGTTGACCTCTTTGACTAGATGAAGCACTAGCCATCTCTTGCTTATCTAAGGCTCTCCTTACTTCACAGTTGTGGCTATTCACAGGATGGTATTTCTGAATGACAATCTTGTCTGCAAAGTCATGGTCATCAAAGGTTACAAAAGCAAAACCTGTCTTCTTGCCACCACCTCGATCTGTCATGATTTCAATCACTTCAATGTTCCCACATTGTAATATCACCGACAAAAATCTTTTTCACAGTTAGGTAGGCACCAGGTCTTTGAGAATCTTCTCTTGAGACAGCCCTCTTTGGTTCCAAAACTCTTCCATCCACCTTATTCATGGCTGCATCCACCACCTCCACAGTGGCACATGTAACAAACCCAAAGCCTCTGAAGAGCTTGGTGTTTGGATCTCTCATCACCACACAGTCTGTGAGCATTCCCCATTGCTCAAGATGGCTCCTCAGACTCTCATCAGTTGTCTAAAAGCTCAAACCTCTGATGAAGTTTCTTTTCTGCAGCTGTTCAGGCTCTTTGGGAGACTCTGACTTAGAAAGGACAACCGTGGGAGGGGAGACTTGAATGATGCTTACTGGGCAGCATCTGCTGACAGAAAGGCACTACCATTTTCATATACTGCCTTGTTAAGCAAAGGCATTGAGAACTTCAGAATGAATTCCTAGGTCATATAAACTTATGAGTACATGAGTAAAACGTTTATGAATTCTCCATAGAGCCTAGTGTAGAATTAGAAAAACTCAACAGTGACCGGTCAGGTAGAGCATATAAAGGTTCAGACTAAAATGATGTCATACCCCATCCCTACTCTCCCCAAATTGGTGAAAGCCATCATTCTATCAGTCCAAAACCACAATTTCAAATAGCAGTGATGAAACACCCTTTCCCCTGCAGTCACACATGCTTCAGCTTTATCCATTGTGGGGAATAAAACATGCAAACAAAACACTTATAATTCATATCTTGTTAAATCATTTTGATAAGAAGGGAAAAGAAAATGGAAGGTTCCTTTATGAGTATTCTTTGCAGCTGTCCCTGGATATACAACAGAGTTTAACAGAATGCTAGACCTATTTGTTGTATAATCACTCTATTCTGTAAAGATTTTCAAATTGGATACACTCAATGTTCTCCAATTTCCAAGCAGCAAAATATCCACAAATTAGTTACCCATGTACACAGATGGTCTTTATGATCCAAATATCTTGTTAAATTATCCAAAACTTTACTAGTACTATGTACGCAGGAATCACATGGTCTGAAAAAACTTTCCTAGGGGGTGATTAGTGGAGCTACACTCTTAAACTGACTTTTAGGGAACCCACGATCCTCTGGAACAATAAAGTCTTTATTAGGAATTACAGGGTAAAGGCAATTTTATTTATGTCCTCCATAGTAAGCTTTATATATACAGTGGAGATTACCTGTTTTATTTGCTCAGTGAAACAAAGCACAAA
>NW_017731494.1:632580-638285 GCF_001890085.2 Hipposideros armiger | reverse complement strand
ACCAAGACCTACTGATTCCATCTCTTAAATAATCCTTGCATCTGCCCACCTTTCTGAATCTATATTACCACTGCCCTAAAGTCACCATGAATTCTTGCCTAGATTGTCTCCCATTTGGTCTTTCTGCCTCCAAATTTCCCTTCTTCAATCCATTCGGATATAAAGCCTATAATCTTCTTAAAGTGAAAAAGTAAACAACACAGTTTCACCTAAAACCTTTCATTCAGTGGTTCTCCCATTGTCTTCAGGATAAAGTTCAAAAGTCCTTCACAAGGTTTATAGCCCACTGCCACCACATCTGATTTCTGCGCTCTCTCTCGCTCTTTCCCTCCCTCTTTTTCTCTCTTCATCATCATCTTCGTCATCATCTCTTGCCACTCCCTATCTCAATCTCTACATTCTAAATTTCTAAATATACTGAACAACTTTGAATTCTCTGAAAATTCACCTCTTGGTGTTCCCTACACGTTTTTCTTTTCCTAAAATGCTATCTACTCCATTCCTTTCTCCACCAATTTAGATATTTGGTCTTCTAGAAAACCTTTCTAGAAACTCTTTCTCAATCTCTGAATCCAGATCTCCTTCCATGTGCCTCTGGGCCTGCTGTGCTTACATCCATGCACTGTACTGTTATGACCTATTTAGACCCACTACGCTCTAAGCCCCATAAGATAGGGAATTGTCTTGTTCATTATAGTATCCACAGTGCCTAGTTGACTAGGCACATATATGAGCATCTCACCAGAGTTTACTAAAATATATGCTGCAGAAAAAAGGTAGTACATGGGAGAAAACGAAAATATTTTCTGGCCATATAAGCACATACAAGTCTTGAGACTCTCCAGGAAGATAAACTATCTACTGTTCCCCTAAATATATCTGACCAAGGATCATCTCTGAGAGTCTCGCACACTTGTTTCCACAGGATGCAATTTTGGAAGATTCTTTTTCAATAGATTTCCACCAGTCATCTACTAAGAATATACCCTCCCCTAAATCTTATATCTTAATGTAATATTTTCATCTTCATTGTTAAGATTTTTAACTTATTTTAAATATATTTGAGGTGTTTAACTTCATTTAAAAGATAGAAATCTTCAAGATTTTTATCTTAATTTAAGCTAAAAGACTTAGGGTAGGGTACAAAATAGTTTTTGTTTTTATTCTGTTTGTTTGTTTGTTTGTTTTTTCAGAAGAATAAATTCACATCCAGGATAACCAGAATTCCGCTAAGTCAGTTTTGTAAAAATCCCCCACCTTTTGTATCTGTTCACCTGGCCTGACTTCAGCAAGAATCCTGTTGAGTTGGTCTAGCAGGAATCCCCCTAGTCTCAAAGTTGCCTCTTAGTTACTTTCCATTCACTGACCTCACCCTGCTCCTTGGCTATAAACCTCCACTTGACCTTGTTTTGGAGTTGAGCCTAATCTTCCTTCCCTACTGCAAAACCCCCATTGCAGTAGTCCCTCTTGAATAAAGTCCCATGTGTCATATGTCAAGTGTCATAAAAATGTTTTCTTTAACAAAACCCAGGCCACATATACACACAAAAAAAAATCATTGTCTGTAGGTCAGAGAACAAAGCTGACAAAACACTGGAATCCCAGTAACTCTCAGAAACTCTCTAGTGTCCTAGAGAGTTTTCCCTTCAATTAAACTTAAAGGAGAGACTCTGACATCAAGAAGACCCCATCGCGAAGAACCTCAAAGGGCTCCCTCAGGGCAAATGGCTCCTATTCCTTCATCTAGCCACCCTGCTCTTCAAGCTCAATATTTGCTGAACCCAAATACCAACTAGCAAGATGCAATTTCTATCTGAAATGTCTCCGCTTTAAGAGTTGCTTCTCAAGAATGTGGTTTCCCTCTATGAGCAATGGCTGCGAGAAACTCAAGAGACCAAAACAGGAGCCTGAGTGGCTGGTCACTTTGTTCTGTTCAAGAACAAAGATCCAGTCTGCTAAGTCTCATGCCAATTCATGATTTCATCCTAGTTTGCCTTCCTTAGGGCTGTTGTAAAAACTCTAGCAATTTTAGAAAAAGTTTAAATTTTAAACTTTGGACCCTCTTCCCTGTTTTAATAGAACAATACCTACTTGCTCAACCCTCTGCTGCCTACTTAGAGAGCTGAGTTTCTCTGGGCCAGATAAGATTGGGGGTTTGCTTTGTTTTCTAAATAACTTGAAAGCAGACACTAACAGTGGTGACAAAGGTTAGAGAGCATTAACTGATCTAGACCAAGGATTTCTAAAGTACCCTAGAGACTTAAATCCTCCTGGGAGAAAGATTCTCTTTTCTAAGGTTGTAAGATTTAATTTACAAAAACCCCTCAGCTCTTTAGATGATCAATGGAGGGTATCTATTTTCTCCAGAAAGAAGGAAGATGTTTTCATATTCAAAGACCAAGCTACTCCACTACAAGATAATAACCTGGTCCATTTCGTAAGATAATAGTAATAGCAGGTATCTTAGTCAATTTAGGCTACTATAACAGAATACCATAGACTGGGTGGTTTACACACACACACACACACACACTTATTTCTCATAGTTTTGTAGACTGAAAGTCCATGATCAGAGCGCCCACATAGTCGAGTTCTGGTGAGGACCTTCTTCCTGTCTCACAACAGCTGCCATCTCCCTGGATCTTCACATGGCAGAGAGAGAGAGCCTCTCTCTTGTGTCTCTTCTTATAAGGGCACTAGTCCCATTCACAAGGGTTCCACCCTCAAAACCTAATTACCTCCCATAAGCTCCACTTTCAAATACCACTAGATTGGAGATTAGGGCTTCAACATATGAATTTTGGGAGACACATTCAGTCCACAACACAGGCTAACAATTTATTCAGAACTTTCTATGCACACACCTGCACAATGCAAAGCACTTTGTTAGTACTGACTCTGTCCAAGAGTATATGGGAAGTAGGTGTCGTTACTATCTCCATTTTACAGGTGAGGACACCAAATCAGAGAGATTGAGAATTTGCCCAAGAACATAGTCGCTTATAAAAATGACACTAGGGGGCCGGCCGAGTGGCGTGATGGTAAGAACTGGCTTGGGACGCCAGAGGCCCTGGTTCGGATCCCACATATGAGGGCCAGTGACACTGCCCTCCACAGCTAAGATGCTGAACAACAGCTCAACCTGGAGCTGGGCTGCCGAGNTCATGTAACCCCAGGAAAACTCCACTGTACACATTTGAAAGAATGAGTAAAAAAGGCAAATAATGACTTAGTACCATTGTGAAAATAATTTTGATTTTTGAGGACCCTTTGAAAGGGTCTCAACGACCCCAGGCATCCCTGGACCATATTTGGGGAACCACTGCCCAGAAGTAGCTGCATGTAGGCACTAGGGTGAGCATCAGTGAGAGACAGGATCTACTGTCTTCCAGCTGGTTTCAGGTCCCACATGCATGTCTTAGTCTATGTATCTCATCTCAATGAGAGTATCGTAGTATTTCAACATCCCCTATTTAATCTGGTACTCACCTGAAGAAAGTTCCAACAGAGAAAAAGCAATTAGGGATCAAATCTTCGTGTATTATACATTATGAGCAAAGTAAGAGACTTCTGAAGGACAATTTTAACTGCATTCATTTTTAACCTTAAGCTGATTTTAGTGTCTACCACATCCTCCCTCCCATGGATGTCACCAAAAGGTGCCAACTGTGAGATCAGCCCTTCAGAGCCTATAGGCTGGATGTACTCTATCAATTCACCCACTCTTTCTTTAAAGCATTGATATCTCTAAAAATAGCTTTATTCATTCATTTAAAATATTGATGCCTCACTAGCGTATAAAAAATCTCCATCAATCAGCAAACTGGAGAAATCTTGTTCTTCCTGGTGATTGACCCTAGGGGTTGTTAGAGTAATTTCAAGCTGTAAATTTTCATGAGCATTCCTTTAGCAGCACTTAGAAATAGGCACTCTACTGACATTTAAAAAAAATTTAATTATGATCACTTCAGGTAAACATTTTACAACTGTGTGCCTAATTGCCACATAGCAAAAAACAAACAAAACAGATTTGCTATAATTGTTAGAATGCTGCACTTAGTTCTTGTATCCTAAGTCCTCACTTTATTACTCATAGGACATGTAAGCCAGGCACCAGCAACTTTTTTACAGGCAATTTTGCAAACAGTATAAATCCACAAGGTACAACAGATAATACAGGGAAAAAAATTAAATCTCCCTCCCACCCTTGTGCTCCAGCCAACCAGTTTCCTTCCCCAAAAATAACTTCTATTCTTCCAAAGATATTATATGCACTTATAAGCATAAAGGCATGTTACATACACCATTATACATCATGTTTTTTCTTCACTTATTAATAACTTGGATATCCTTATATCTTTGTACACATAGAATTGCTTCATTTTTGGGGGCGCTAACAAGGATTCCTTTGTATGGAAGTCCCATAATTTATTTAGCCAAACTACATACAGTAGACCTTTCATGTGCATGTATATCCACAGGATAAAAACCTACAAGTGACACTTCCAAGTTCATTTAGATATTGCCACACTGCCCTCCATATACATTGTACGCATTTATAAGCAAAAGGTATGAGTTACTCACAACTTCAAAACAATAGATATACTGAGTATAATGAATTTGAATTGATTTAGGAAACTGCACTATTTTTTATTAATACTCAACTTCCTTTCAAAAGCATTCTGAGATGATCCAACCCCTTCAATTTAAAAATATTAAAAAATAAAACACAGAAAAAGCTTTATTGCCTAAAGGCCAATAATCTCTTTAAGCATCTAAAATGAATTTAATATTCAAAAGGTAAAAAATACCTGCAGCAGAAAAAAAAAATCTCAAGCAGAGCTTTCAAACTACATATGTGGGGCCGGCCAAGTGGCGCGTTGGTTAGGAGTTGGCTTGGGATGCCAGCTCTGAGCAGCAGGGTCCTGGTTCAGATCCCACATGAGGGCTAGTGATGTGCCCTCTACAGCTAAGATGGTGAACAACAGCTTGACCTGGAGCTGGGCTGCCGTGAGTCACCGGTGACGGCATGGGCTGCAGTGGGGCTGGCCGGCAGCAGATGTAAGCTTTTGTGAGCTGCCCTGAGCCACCGTGAGCGGCCGTCCAATGGCTGGCAAGCGACTGCCTCACCCAGGAAGAGGCAATGGTAATACCAACATGGGCCAGTGAAGCGATGTTCTCCACAACTAGACTGAAGAACAAAAGGACAGCAACTTGTCTGTTCCCTTCCCCGATTCTCCAACGCTTTTCCCCTCTCCCAATTCCCCAATTTAAAAAATTTAAAAAGAAAAAAGAAAAAGAAAATACATATGTGAATATTGCTCAGCAACAAAGACAATTGAAGTCCAGAAGAGTTAAAAAAAAAAAAGAGTACTGGTTTAATTGTTTTTACAAAAATCACAAATTCTTTCAAAAGTAGTAGGCTATCGTAGAGAAGGGACAGAAAAAGTCAGGACAGGGTTTTGTGTTTTTGTTGCCCATTGACTATGGGGAGTTCATTCATCTACATGCAACTCAGCTGACTGGGTATATAAAACCTACCCTATTTACCTCTCCAGGTTTAGAAAGAAACAAAAGAGAGTCTTACTTCACATTTAACTGTCTAAATCTATATTCCTCATTTCCCCCACCAAAACCTGTCCCACCTCCTGTATTTCCTAAGGACTCCCCAGCGTACCCAGGTGTCCAAGTTAGAAACCAGAGCA
>NW_017731494.1:618056-629125 GCF_001890085.2 Hipposideros armiger | reverse complement strand
TGATGGTGCCAACTTGGGCCAGTGAAGCAACGTCCTCCACAACTAGACTGAAGAACAAAAGAACAGCAACTTGTCTGTTCCCCTTCCCCCAATTCCCCACCGCTGTTCCCATCCCCTCAATTACCCAATAAAAATCTTAAAAAAAAAATGACACTAGGGTTCAAATGCAGAGAGTGTGGCTGGAGTTCATGATCTTAACAACTTCATTTCACCATCACTTACCCTCAGAACTTGCACCTATACCTGTCCCTGAAGCTGTATACTGTTTTAGGGTTTACAAAATCACTTTCCTGAACACCTGATCCCCACACAAATCCTGTGACTTCCCTAGTAGATAATAATGAATGAGATTAAGCATATGAAAGGAAAGGAATGCCGAGAAAAATCCCCACTATATAACATGTCCTCTGTGGGTATCTTCACACCCATAGAGAGGTATCAAAGGGTTATGAACTCCTAAAAACTGTATAACAGCTTTTGTTTGGATGTGAATATGTGCATTTCTCAGAAAATCTCAAAAGCAAAATCAAAATAAGTGCAGCACAAAGGATCTGAATACACACTTATGCAAAGAAGATACGCAAATGGCCAGTGAACACATGAAAAAGCTGTCAACATCATTAGTCATATGCAAATCTAAACCACAATGAGATAAGTCAGACAATACAAACTGTTGATGAGGATGGGGAGAAATTAGAACTCTCATAGATTGCTGGTAAGTATGTAAAGCGGTACAGCCACTTTGGAAAACACTATGGCAGTTCCTCAATAGGCTAAACATAGTTACCATATAATCCAGCAAGTCCACTTGTAGGTATCTACCCAAGAGAAATGAAATCATACTCATATGTCCACATAAAAACTTGTACACAAATGTTCATAGCATCATTACTCATAATAGCTCAAAAGCAGAAACAACCTAAATATCCATCAACTGTTTTGTTTTTGTTTTTGTTTTTTAAGATTTTATTGGGGAATTGCGGGAGGGGAACAGTGCTGGGGAATTGGGAAAGGGCACCAGCCAAGTTGTTGTTCTTCAATCTTTCTTTGTGGAGGGCGCCAGTCGCCATCTGACTTCCTGTCAGCAGCTCATGGCCTCTAAGATCAAGGTGCTGTGTTCAATCTTAGTTGTGGGTGGGCGTAGCCACCATTCCATGTGGGAGTCGAACCAGCAGCCTTTTGTTAAGAGTGCACGCCCTATCCCCTGAGCCATCTGGGCAGCAGCTCAGTTCAAGGTGCCAAGTTCAGTCTTAGTTGCGGGTGGGCGTAGCCACCATCGAATAGGCAATCTTGCTGTTACACCAGCTGAGCCGTCCTGCCACCTGTTGGCAGCTCAGCGACAGCTCAGCTTGGGTGCAGCATTACTGGCCCACGTGGGAATCGAACTGGTAGCTCTGTTGCTCAGAGCTCACGCACTTAAGCCAACTCTTAACCAACTGAGCCACTCGGCTGGCCCTCCATCAACTGTTGAATGGACAAATAAAATGTGATGTATTCATACAATGGAATATTATTCAGCAATACAAAGAAATAAAGTAGGGACACATGCTACAATATGGATGAACCTTGAAAATATGTTAAATGAAAGAAGCCAGTCACAAAGGAATATATATTATATGAGTCCCTTTATAGAAAATGACCAGAATAGGCAAATCCATAAAGGCAGAAAGTGAATCATTGGTTGCCTAGGGCTAGTGGGGATAGAGAGAGACAGCTAAGGGGTGTGGGGTTTCTTCTGGGGATGATGAATATGTTCTAAAACTGATTATATTTGTAGATGTACAACTAATTGCACACTTTAAATGGGTTAGTTATATGACATATGAATTATATCTCAATAAACCTGTTAAAAATTTAAACAGGGGAGGGCCGGCCGAGTGGCGCGATGGTTAAGAACTCGCTTGGGATGCCAGAGGGCCCCGGTTCGGATCCCACATATGAGGGCCAGTGACACTGCCCTCCACAGCTAAGATGTTGAACAACAGCTCAACCTGGAGCTGGGCTGCCATGAGTCGCCGGCGACGGCGTAGGCTGCAGCCCCCTGCAGCCCCTGTGGCAGTGGGTTGCCATGGACTACGGTATGTAGCCAGCAGCCAGCGTGAGCGGCCAGCAGCCGCAGTGAGCGGCCGTCCAGAAGCCGGTGACTGATCTGCCTCGCCAGAGAAGAGCGCAATGATGGTGCCAACTTGGGCCAGTGAAGCAACGTCCTCCACAACTAGATTGAAGAACAAAACGACAGCAACTTGTCTGTTCCCCTTCCCCCAATTCCCCAGCACTGTTCCCATCCCCCCAATTCCCCAATAAAAAAAAAAATCTTAAAAAAAAAAAATTTAAACAGGGGAGTGGTACTGGCAGAAATAAAGAAAGAGAAAGAAAACAAACCATAATGGAAAACAAAATACACGTACCCTATATTTCTGCTCACCGGCAGAAAGCAGGCCACGGGGATGTTTTGTTCAGTCCACAAAGTACATTTAAAAATCTTTTGAAGCAACTAGTAAAATGTAAAGGCCAAGAGGTTTCACATTTAGGAAAATATCTGCATATCTGCATTTTCTTTAGCAAGGAAAAGAAGAAAACAATATAACAATACTAGGCTTGTATTCCAACTTGGGAACAATCTACTGGGGCTGAAGGTGGACAGCCATTTAGAGACGTGGCTTGCACTTACCCAGTTCACCTTAGTGCCCACCAGGCAGGGTTTCCACTCTAGTTTGAGTTTTTCAGCCACGGAGCTATTGCTTTCACTAGATTTTCAAAGGAATCTCTGACTCAGGATGAATTCACAGCTCTTAGAAAGAGGTGGCCAGTACATGGGGGCTATTTGCTTTATAGATAAGGAAACTGAGGTGACTTGCCTGAGGCCAGAGGGGCATGTAGTCAGCAGTAAAACTACTTTTTCCAACTTTTTGGTCCCTTTCATTTACTCTTCCAGCTCCCTGCTAATATTTCTAGAGGGTTTATAATCACCATATTCTGCTCCTTTTTCGGTTGCAACTGAGGGAAATCAGTAAAAAAGTTAAGAGCATGCTAGACATTCCAAAATGGTATGTGATTTTCAGACTCCGTGATCTTCTAATCAGGAGCAAAGTTTACCTAACTAAGTCCCTTTGGTCTGTGTGGGTATCTTGAGCAGGACCTCTTGGCTCATATCCCAACAAACCCTGATGCTAGGAAAATAAACAGAATGTTAAACTCACACACAGAGCAGGGGGGAAAAAATCCCAAGAGAGTCTGTTTTCTCCAAGGTCACACAGCACACCTGCTACAGAAAGTACAAGTTTCTGACAGACAAGGATGTTTCCCCCTGGGGCTAGGTGGTTTGCTCTTCTCAAAAATGACCATTTCTAAGAAGCTCTGAGTCCACAATCAGTAAAAAGAGGAGAGAGCTTTGATTGTCCAGTCATTCACCCCATTGGGCTTTGAGTCTGCCTGGAAGAAAACTCTGTATAATGGCCATACAGAGTTTAGGAAGAGGTGAGGGAAAAAAGAACAACCAAATCCACCAGGTTGATCTCTCCAATCAAAACACACAGCACAGTTGCAATCCCAGGATATCTGACCCTTATCTGGTCCTGAATCATCTCAAGATTCATAGCCAGCGCTCTGAGCAAATGCCAGCAAGCAAACTGCTGACCAACCAGGGCTGGGAAAAGCACCTGTCAATGTTATTGAGTAAATATCTTCATTTCCAATCAAAATCAACAGGGAGGTTCTAGGAGAGGCATGTGCTTGCAATCCCTGAGAAAGAACGGAATCTCTGAGGCAAACAAAAAGACCACTTCTCACTGATCCCAACTGCATAACTAGTCCTGGCATTCTGAATAGTCTCTGCAATTATCTGTACTATAAATAACAGGAACCTCTTCCCCAGAGATATGGAAATACCAACACTCATGAAGAGAAAGAAAGTAAAAGCAGCATTGGGCTGCCCCCAACAATGGGACCTAGTAAACAAACGTTCGCGTGCCAAGTCCATCCGAAGAAAGTTTCCAGGACAGTCCACTGCTACCCGCACCCCACACCCTGGAAAAGTCCCAGATTCCAGGCAAAAAAGGAACCCAGCTGAAAGGAGGCTCAATCACCATATTCAAAGTATAGGACAAATCACATTATGGACTTTGTCTGAAAAATCGCTTTTTTTTCCTTAATTGTGGTAAAATGTACATAATGTAGAATTTACCACCTTAACCACTTTTAAGAGTGTAGTTTGATATTAAGTATACTTACCTATTGGTGGAGTAATCTCCAGAAGTTTGTCATCTTGCAAAACTGAAACTATACCATTACCCAGCTCTTTACAGCTTGTAGGAAGGCATAATAATGTCATCCTAACTACTCAACTAACTAAGAATTATGAGATAACTATATATTCTGAGGATGTGTGGAAGGAAGAAGGATGCATGTGAGTGGTAAGTGCAGGAATGCAAAAGAAAACTAAACCTTAACATTCCATGCTGGAAGGACAACATATGATGATTAAACCAGAAAAATCAAGGAGGAGCAATATTAGCCTGATTTAGAGACACAAGTAAGCACCAGCTCGCTAAGAGATGAACATGACTGCTCTTTCTGAAAAGCAGGAAATAATGGACAGTTCTACTGTGTTTTAGCAATAAACCTTATGGAATTATTTGACTCTGAACAAAAACTAAAGATCTAAAACTAAGACGTAAAAAGGGGAAAAAAATCACAACCAAGTGCTCATTTCAGTGGCACACATACTAAATTTGGAATGATACAGAGATTAGCATGGCCCCAGCACAAGGATGACACACAAATTCATGAAGTATGCCATATTTTTAAGGAGGAAAAAAAATAGTACAACTGAAACCCACATCAGAATACTTTATCTACAGAGATACAGAGAAACTGAGGGTTGCTAGATGCGAGAGGGGTGGGGATGAGGGAGAAAGGAAGGGGATTAGAAAGCACAAATTGGTAACCAAAAGATTGCCACGGGGATTCAAAAGACAGTTTGGAGAATATAATCAATAATGTTGTAAAGATTTTGTAGGGTATCCAATGTACACTTGTCTTATTAGGGAGACCACTTCATGGATGGTGTAGATGCCTGACCACTGCGCTGTACACCTGAAGCTGAAGCTGAATAATACTGAATATCAACTATAATTTAATATATATATAGTCACAGGATGTGGAGTACAGCATAGGAAATAGAGTCAATGGAATTGTAACAGCTGTATACGATTTCAGAGCAGTAGTAGATTGGGAGAGGGAGGTTATCACTTTGTGAGGGGTATATATCTCTATTACATTGTTTTGTACACCTGAAACAAATGTGTTTTAAAGAATACTTTATTTAACAATGATGGTTTTTTCACAGGGAATAGTTTCTATGTAGACTTCTGATGTGACACAAAGAAATAACTGAGTTATAAGTGGATGGCCACTTTCACTTCCAACATTGTATGATTCTACCAGGAGATTGATGAAAGTCATTCTGAGAATGTGTGGGATCTTCAGCCTATACTGAAAACCCCTGATTAAAAACCCAGCGAGAAAGAAAAAGAGGCAAGAAATATTTCAGGCCCAGTATTTATGAAATTGTTGATAGTTTTGGCATAGATGTCCTACTTAAAAAAAAAAATTAGTTGTGGTAGAGTTGTAAATAGGTAAGACCAAAATTTGTGGCATACAACCAATATGCTGCCTGGGTTTTTCCCCTGTCCTCTGGGATACAAGCAACTCAAATGCTATTTAAGCCCTCATCTATCCAGGCAAATTTAATACTACTTCAGGGTACTAGTCCCCAATTTTAGCCCCCCAAAAAAAGTTCATGCCAGTTCCATCTCAAATGTATTACAAGTGAGTGGGGTGGGGGGAACCTAAGAAACAGAGTCTTACAGCTAAACCCAAATGCCAGTCAAGGCAGAAGAATACCTTTATCAGTAGTGGAAAAATCCAAAGCAGATGAAAGATGAAACAACAAAATTTGTGTACAGGGGAAAAGAAATTGAAGAATTCAGTTCCTGTTCTGGCAGTTAAGGGCGATCCACTTTCTCCCCAGAACTATCAAAATCATACGTATGGATGCTCTTAGTGTTTTAAAGCACTGGCCTGGGTTCAAATCTCAACTTTGTTTTTCTCCCTCAGCTTCATTTCCCTCCCCAGTAAACCAGAGGGGTAGGGGTGGGGGTGGGGAGGCAATGCTATGTAGACCTCAGAGTAGATCTCATAGGATTATTGCCAGGCTGGAATAATAATCACAAACTCTTGCAACCCGCTAAATACGTCCAACATTATTCTAAGTGCATTGCATATGTAGCATCTCATCTAACCTTCACATTATAAATATCATCCCATTTCCAGAGAAGAAGCCAAAGCACTGCAGGTTAAGTAACTTGCCCGAGATTACAGCTAGTGGTGGAACTGGGAGGCTGATTCAGGTGATCTGGCTCCAAAGAAAGTGCTCCTAACACCCATACTATGCGGAAACGAGCTCACTTTGTCAAGCACCTTGTACTATGCCTAAAATACAATGTGCTCAATAAATGGTACTTATTCACATATAGTGTGTGCCAGCCCAGACAAAATAGGGGATAGCCAGGTTGAGGTTTGGCTGCCTTACAAGAATCCAAGGCATGGCCAGGGTCTCCGCTCCTCTCCTGAACTGGCCAAGCTCACTTCTTTCCCAAGAGTCCCCAGCGGCCGGGGTCGCCCTCCCTCTCCAATCCTGCAGAACTTCCTGTTGCGCTTTGCGCCAGCAGTCAAGCCGACGCGGGGGACTCGAGGCTGCGAGTTACCGGGGGCACAAGGTAGGGAGGGGATGGAGCGGCGGATGGGGTCGGCCTTTACCTTGACCTGCACTCTCATCGCTCCGGGTCTTTCACGCGGGGCATGCGGGGACACACCGGGGTTCGTGCCCCCCTGGCCGCTCCAAACTGCAGCTTCTCTCCTCACCGATCCCAGCTCACGACACGTCCGGCCTCCTCTGCCGCTGGCCGTAAGCGGAACCAGAGTGCTGCCTTCACTTCTGAGAAGTGTCCCCGCCGCCCTAAGCTGAAACCCCGGCCCCCGTTAGGTGTCCGCTTTGACCCACCTCCGCGCTGGCCCTGGAGCGGGGACTGAGGGACGTCCCTCTCAGCAGTGCCCTACGTTAGCCGAACTCTCGGATATGATAATCAGCTTAGAGTGCAAACTTGAGGGCTTTGGAAGGATATTTCGTAAGTCTTAGCTATTCTAGATCCTAGTTAGATACTGGTGCGATTGACCCCACCCACAGCCACCCAGGCTTCTGGGCTCAGATCTGGTAAATCGCCGAAGGCGCATTGCACAGCCGGCGCCTGCAGTCCAACTTACCTGTAAGCGCTCCACTGTAGATCGGGCTTTCATCCTTGACTCTGAGGCCCCGCTACCAAAGCCGTATCTGAGCTTCTGACTTGTGGAGTCAGATCTGGGCTCCACCTCCACACGCTGCCTTTTACAGCCCCGTTCGTTTGTCACAATACCTTTTGGCCTCAGTTACCTACTGTGTAGAAAGGAGGTGACCTTACCTAGATAAAAGGCATACAGCGAGGGTCAAATGGGATGTTGACCCTCATCCTAGACATATTTTATGGTATCGTATTGTGCTTGTTGAGTCAGTGTGGTTGGAGGAGGCCTTGGGAGATGTAACCTAACAGCACTGCTTTTACTACCTAGGAATTACTGGGTGTGTCCAGTGACCCCTCTGGGCCTGAGTTCAACTTATCTATGCACTGGGAGTGATAGTGAATAAACCCACCTTCCCCAGAGGTTATACTGAACAAAGAAATTCATAAAATACCATGCAAATGCTTTCCTGATTTTTTGTATTTTTGGTGGGTTCCCCTGACTAGGCAGTCTTGATAAAAAGCTGTGGTCAATGACTATGGGTGGATCCCAGCATGTTGGCAGAAGTAATGCTCACTTATTACAAGTGTTCTGATTAACAATGCTAGCCATTCATCCCTGATATTTGACTTCAAATCAGGAGCACCAACCCATTTAGTCCTTTCTAAAGATGTGCCCAGTGAGCTCACATTTGCAGACACAGTTAAAAAGTCCACCCACCACCACCACCACCACCACCATTTCTCAGTGGATTTTTTTTTTAAGATTTTTATTGGGGAATTGGGGGGATGGGAACAGCGCTGGGGAATTGGGGGAAGGGGAACAGACAAGTTGCTGTCCTTTTGTTCTTCAGTATAGTTGTGGAGGACGTTGCTTCACTGGCCCAAGTTGGCACCATCATTGCGCTCTTCCTGGGCGAGGCAGATCAGTCGCCGGCCTCTGGACGGCCGCTCACTGCGGGCTGCTGGCTGCTCATGCTGGCTGCTGGTTACACACGGTAGCCCATGGCAACCCACTGCCACAGGGGCTGCAGCGACTCATGTCAGCCCAGCTCCAAGTTGAGCTGTTGTTCAGCATCTTAGCTGTAGAGGGCAGTGTCACTGGCCCTCATATGTGGGATCCGAACTGGGGCCCTCTGGTGTCCCAAGCCAGCTCTTAACCAATGCGCCACTCGGCCGGCCTCATTTCTCAGTGTTTTTAATGAATATTTCTTTATCAGAAAACAAGCTTCTCATATGTGTAGTGCCATTTTGTTCCTGTTTTTCTATCAACACATTTAATCTCCTTTCCTCTTCTTGACTTAACTCCTTCAAAATGTTAATGGTCTGTAAGCAGTTAAACAGATTTAGAAGCCCCCCTAAGACAAGTAAACACCTCTTGATTGGTGTTCCTCCATACATCTTCCCTGTTAGGTCTCTCACAGCACTGAAGACTGAAGCTCTCAGAAATTTGCAGACCCACGAAGACCAGACATTTGGAACCCTGGGTTCTTAAGAGTCTTGGTGCACTGTGACTACCATCTTTTAGTTTCATCTCTTTGGTAAATTTACAAGTTAGGGTGATCATATATTCTTTTCAGATTAAGCTTCAAGGCACAGAGTTTAAAATACCAGGGCAGTGCCAGGCTAGTGGCATGATGGTTGGGAGTTGGCTTGGGACACCAGCTCTGAGTAGCAGGGCCCCGGTTTGCATCCCGCATGCGGGCAGGTGACGCTGCACCCTCTACAGCTAGGATGGTGAATGGCAGCTCGACCTGGGTCTGGGTTGCCCGGAGTCGCCAGCGACTGTGTGGGCTGCAGTGGGGCTGGCTGGCTGCCTGCGTGAGCTTTCGTGAGCTGCCATGAGCTGCTGTGAGCGGCCATCCAATGATCAGCGAGCGACTGCCTCACCCGGGAGGAGCACAATGATAATATCAACATGGGCCAGTAAAGCAACATCCTCCACAACTAGACTGAAGAACAAAAGGACAGCAACTTGTCTGTTCCCCTTCCCCAATTCCCCAACGCTGTTCCCTTCGCCCAATTCTCCAATAAAAAAATCTTAAAAAAAAAAAATACCAGGGCAATTCCAGGGCTTAAGGCATCTAATGAGTTAGTTTTTCAGCTGCCTTTGGTTCCCAAGCTGTACCAAAAACACCTGAGGCATTTGTTGGAAGTGCAGATTCCCAGGCCCCACCCACCCAGACCATCTGTACTGAAATTTCTAGGGTGGGTCCCTGAAATCTGTATCTTTCACAATTGCCTCAGTCAACTTAAAAGCTGGTCTATAAAAGTCTCCTGGCCATAAATACTCCTATGTCCAGAAACTGGCTATGAAATTTAAAATTTAGAATGTTTATTAGCAGCCCAGTGTGGTTTGTTTCAGGCCAACACATATTTCCTGAACACAGACTGTTTGTCAAGCATCCTGCTGGGCACTGAGAAAACAAAGATGAATAAGACATTGTCCAGTCTGCAAGGAGTTTGAGTTTGTAGGAGGAGAAACAATCAAAACTGAAACAGTACCTGGAGCAGTCTGCAAGGAGTTTGAGTTTGTAGGAGGAGAAATAATCAAAACTGAAACAGTACCTGGAGCACCATTGGTAACACTTATCAACATAAATAGTGCTTTATTTTTTCATTTTGTTGCCCTTCCTATCCCTTTCTTCCTCTTCCTGTTCTTTTCTCCAATGTTTTCTTTTATGTCAGACCTCCCTTTTTTACCATGGATATTATAAGTATCTTATTCCTGATCTAACATGGTTTTAGATACTGCTCCAATTTTTAAGATCAACCTAATGATTTCAGAGTGGAAGGGAACAGCTGATTTTTCAGCAGAGAAAAATTGGTATCACAAGATTTTTTTTTTTCAACTTGTAAAGATCTTAATGAGTTCCAGTAACTGGAAGCCACTAAGGGGTAGTTTTTATTGTTTGCATTCTTCTGAAGAAAATTGTTTCAAGCCTGGTTTTGGTTTTGCTTCCTTTTCCTTTATTTAGACAGGAGCAAGTGTTGTTGAGAGCTTTGCACAGTAGTACTTCCCAACCTCTCTGGACAGCCCAGGGGGAAAAAATGAGAAATAAATAGTTCTATTTCTTTGCACCAAGTAAAGAAAGGACACCATGGGAAACTTCTTGCCCAATCCATCATGGTACATTATCATCTCTGGTTTATTGCCACCACTTTCCTTTCAGAAGCGTAAAGGAAACAAAATAAAGGCAGTGGTAATCTGAAGGGGGGAATGGAAACTTTGATAAGCCTAGAGGGTAGTCCACAAGTGGAGTAAGTTCCACAAGTGGGGAAAGACATGGGTTATTCATTTAAGAAGTTAGGTAAAGGCGTATTGCCAGTAATGAGTGAGGACTGAAATTCAGCTCTCTCAATCCATTCCTGTATAATTGTTTGTTTTCAGGCTTTCCTAGGCGTTTTTCCACCCAAGGTGTTGAATTTGAGTTCCATCCATTCATCCCCTCAACTGCTACAAATCAAATTTCCTTTTGAAATAAAGCAATATTTTCTTCTGCTTGCTGAATGTTTTTCTCTTATTCATTGCTTCTGTGGCACTGTGCTCCCAATTTGTTTCTCTGTTTGCTGTGAAACATGGTTATTATTTTTCCTGTCACGTAAGCAAAGATTAAAATATTTATGGTTGGCAAGGTGGGGAAATAGGAACCCTCAAATACTTCAGATGAGAATTTTATTTTATTTTTTTAAAGATTTTATTGGGGAATTGGGGGAGGGGAACAGCGTTGGGGA
>NW_017731494.1:568866-616736 GCF_001890085.2 Hipposideros armiger | reverse complement strand
CCAGCTCCAAGTTGAGCTGTTGTTCAGCATCTTAGCTGTAGAGGGCAGTGTCACTGGCCCTCATATGTGGGATCCGAACCGGGGTCCCCTGGTGTCCCAAGCCAGCTCTTAACCAATGCGCCACTCAGCCGGCTCCATGTAATCTTTCTTACCCCCTCCTTCATTCCAAATGCATAAAAGAAGCTGCAAACTGCTGTCCTCTGAAACATTTTTCTCAGTCTATTGTGATCTTGCTTTTAGGCATATCCTCTGTTTCGCTTAAATGCCTTTTTATAAAAATTCTCTGACAGGCTGCTCTTGGAGCCTATCGACATGACACCCCTTCATCACATCCCCAGGGCTCTCCATGTCCCCCCTGCTTCCTGGACCCTGTGTTTTACTGCCTCTTGGCTTAGTCTGTCATTTGATGGTGTACATCCTCCTATAGCTTCCTAAAAGGGAGCGTGGGAGGCAGGACAAGGGATTGTTTCAGATATGCATTATGAAAACGTCCTCATTCTCACACCCAGTTAATGATGGAGCTGAATAAAGAATTCAAGGTGGAAAGTCTGCTTCCTTCAGAATGCTAATGACCTTGCTTCCAGGTCTTCCAGCATCAGTTACTACTGGGCAGCCTGACGTCTCCTCCCTGGAGGCTCTTTTTGAAGTCTCGGGATGTTGAATCCTGGTGCGGGGTTCTTTCCATTCATTATGCCGGGCACCTGATAGGTCTTTCAATCTGGAACCTTCGTCCTTCAGATCTGGGCAGATTCCTTGTGGCATTTCTCATCCTTTTCCCGCGCTAGCCCCCTGGACACACTCCCTCCCTCCCTCTCTGAAGCCCCTGTTGTGTGGACATTGCACATTTCAGGCTCAGCCTCTTATGTTCAACTTAGTTCTCGTTTACCATCTCCTTTGAGTTTCTATTCCTTCTGGAAGCTTCTCAACTTTATTGTACTCTCTTCCCTTCCACTACATCTTTTTTTGCAAGAGTCGTATTTCTTTTATTTCCAAGAGCTCTTTTTTCTTTTCTGTATGTCCCTTCTTTCGTAGCCTCTTGCTGTGTTGCAACATGTCACCTCTCCTCTTCTCTGAGGAGTCTTTTTATAAAGTGTCCTCTTGCTCCTCGCTTTGTTTCTGTTTCCTAGGTTGGTTTGTTTCTCTCATATTCACACCAGAGATTTCCTCAACCGTGAGGGGAAGCATTGAAATGCTGCTCCAAGCCCTGTGCTATAGGTGCTTTGGGGACGGGAAGGGGGAAGGGACAGGTTGCCAGTGAGTGAGCTTCTGTGAAGGGTGAGCAGGCAGAGGCCAGCCATCCCGACAGGTCGCCTCCCAGTTTCAGCACGCAGTGAACTTTCCTCTTGGACGGGTCAGGTTCTGCAGAAAGGAAGCCTCCGGCCTCTGGCCCAAGGGACTGTGAATCTGGCTGTACTGTACTGTATAGAGAATGTCACCTACCCCCCCCCTTACCCCCCTCCCCATTTCCAGCACAGCACCCTTTCCCCGCTGGGTCTCATGGCTGTGAGTCTAGCATCCAAAACAAAAAAAATTCTCTATGGGTTTGCACATTTTTATGTCAACAGATTGTCACAGGAAAGTTCTAGAAGAGTATATGCCAAACTGTTAACAAGGAGAGACATATGAAAAACTTATTCATTGCTTATCTAAAATTCAAGTGTAACTGGGCTCCTTACCACACAAGATTGTTACACAAGCCTACATGTGTCGCTTCAGGCAGCTGTGGGTACTCCTTAAAAGTGTGCATTACGAACATTGACACTGAGCCTAAGCTCCTTTAGAACTGTACCTTCACATTTAATTTTGAATGATTCTTGAAGGGAGGAAAGGAGGAATATTAAGATTGCTTGAGTGGCTGTAACAAAGTACCATGAAAGCTGACAGATATCATTTTCTTCAGTTTCTTTGAAACAAACACAGTTGAGACTACAGCTTGTTCAATGACCACAAACTCCTCCCATCCCAGCAACACACCATTTTACAGTGTGACTTTGCAACAGCCCTCCTATGCTGAGGCCCATCCTCTTCTCTACAACCTTGAATCTGAGACTGACTTGTGGCCAGTATGACCTGGTTTAAATTCCTGAGCCTAAGCTGCAAGTGGCCCTGCAGCTTTGACCTTCACCCTACTGCAACACTGCTCTGAGACCACCATCCTGGGGAGAAAGGCCATTTGGAGAGACCAGCCAACCCTCAAAACCACACAGCCAACCCTTGAAATCATGAGACATAATCAATCATGTTATTTCAAGCCACTAAATTTGGAAGTTGTTTGTTGTACCACGATAGGTAACTCAGTTTATTTTCTCATTGTTTCCCTCGGGATTTTTTCTGCACAAAATCTCTGTGAGGATTCACTAAAGGTCAGAACTCTTTATCGTGAGTATCACTTGTGTGGCAGTTCATCAGGTGTGAAGCCAATGAAAATTTAAACAGAAGTCTGTGTGGCTATAAAGGTCCATTGTTCTTTTGTTTTTTGTTTGTTTTTTTACACACACCTTGAACATGACAAGCATTCTTTAAAAATTTAGTTGGATGACTGACTGAATCAGAACTTGGTTTTTGTTACTTGTATATATCAGATTTGCCTCTGCAATGGAAAACCTTACAGGTTTTTCTGGACCACATACAACAAAAAAGATGGGCAATGAATCTGCAGGAGATTCAAGATCCTCAGTAAAGTTTTTGGGAGTCGTATGGTTGGGTAAGACCTGCGTTTTCCCTGAGGCTGTCATAGACAAAGTACAAGCCTATCCTATACCAAAAAAAATGTGAAAGAGGTATATAGGCTTTTGTGGGAATGTTGGGGTATTGGTGAACTTTTATACCCCATATAGCATGATGCCTTTGCCTATTATATCACCTAGTTAAGAAGGGATATATGTGTGTGTGTGTGTGTGTGTGTGTGTGTGTGTGTGTGTATAAATATAAATATATAGACTGGGGAGCCAAATAACAGGCTTCCTTTGTGAAAGCAAAAATACTGGTCAAACAAGATTAAAGCTCTTGGAATTTCCCAAGTGGGGTTGCCATTTGAATTAGATGTTTCAGTAACCTTGGAAGGTATAGGCTGGGCATTATAACACAAACAGCAAAAGAGCAACTGCTCCTTAGATTTTTGGTCCCAACTATGGAAGGGGGTAGAGATCATATAATACCCCAATAGAACAGCAATTACTGGCAGTGTATACAGTGCTCCTGTGAGTGGAACCTTTTACTAATAGCGAATTACAGTAAGAACTTCCCTTCCCATCAAGGGGTGGAATTACCAGCCTCTGCCATGACTCAGACTCCTATGCTGACTAAACGGCATGCCTGTTTACAAAAGAGGAATACTCTCTGTTTCTAGAAATGCAGAAACTATTAGGCCCTGTTGAATATTTAGAACCTCCAAATGCTCCTGCTCCAATCCCTGTATTGGCCTCTGTAACCTGCAAAGAAGGAATAAGGGAAATTCCAGCTGGAGACTGGTACACCGATGGCCCTAGCTGGAAATGGATGCAAATTGCTAAGCCATCTATATTTTGTGGGCCTCAGGAATTCTGATTTTTTTTTAAATGACAAATAAGCAAGTTGAAGCATTTTAGTTTTTATGGCATTAGTATGCTTAGGCCAGCATGATTATATCTAGAGGGTAAACCAGACATATTGCACATGTATTAGTATCATATTTCCACAAAATATTTCACAAAATTGTAATTGCATAATGAAAATGAAAAACCACAAAAGGAAATGATCACTACTGCAAATAATGCAACTTATCACTGTGATAAGCAGAGATTAGAAGACAAACATTTTCATGTGGGCAGTAAACTATATCTAAAGGGCATGGCAGAAGTATGTATACATTTTGTAGGCATAAAGTCCCACCTAGGACAGCATACAGGACCCAGGAATCCCAATCATTGCTGTTTGAGGCTCTGTGCAAACTTGGGAAAGGATCTGTGATCATGATCATGGGACCACAATCCTTATCAGGACCCCCCACTTTTGAAAGCAAAAGTACTTCAGGAAGGTAATACTCAAAGATAACTGGATACTTGCTCTTCTTTCTTCCCCTGTTGGGCATAAGCACTTTCTGATAGCAGGTTTCATTCAAGAACTTGGAGAGACTGATGTTTGTCAATATTGCTTTAGGGGAAGTGCAAAGTTTCCAGTATAACCTCCTGGAATGGTGATGCAAACCCAGGGTTTAAAGGACTTGTGGCCTACCAGGAATTGGACTCCTTTCTTAACTCTGGCAGGACCCTGTCTGAAGGCGTCAATGGTGGCTTCATATTTCATTGGGAAACAAAGGAAAGTTCAGCATCTGTTCCTTCTCTGCACAGAAACCCCTTCTCTCTAAAGTTCTGAATCACATAAATGCCGTTGCACGTTCGGAGGGAGCCTACTGATGCTGCTGGACCTAGAAACCACCTCACCTCTACCTTGAGCACACAGCTCTGTATTCCACCTCCTCTCCTACCAACCACACTAGGAACTGGTTCAAAATTTGCATGCACCCCTTTCATTCCAGAAGCGCTGTAATTTTTCTGATCACAAAAGCGATACATCCTAGTTGTAGAGAATTTGGAAAATTCAGAAAGTTACAAGGGAGAGGGAGAAAAGGGGAGGGAGGGAGGGAGAGAAAGAGAGAGAGAGAGAGAGAATGGGGGACGAGAGGGAGAAAATATGAAGAATGAATCATGAAACACTGGTAATTCCACCTCTCAGAGAGAACCACTATTATTCTGCAGTATTTCTTCCAGGAGCCCTCTTTTCAGTATCTCTCTGCCTATTTCTCCACATCAGCTCCCTGTCTTGTGTACTTCCTATGTCATCTCTTATAGAACTTATATTGTTAAGTGGGTGAATACTTGAATTAGAAAAGACTACTTTATGTAATTAAAAGCATCATAAAATGGCTTTCATTTAATATTACCCACTGTGTATGCAGTGGCAGTTTGTAGCAACAGAATGGTTCCTATTAAGACAAGAGTCCATCTGAGATAGCAGACTCGCCTCCTCCCTAACCACCACATCCACCATGGATAGCTATGACAAATATTGCTCTCTATAGAGAATAGTTACATTATGAGTTTCATAGGCCTGGAGATAGGCCAGGAAACCCATAACCTATGTACCTCTGTTTCCATACGAAAATCTGTTCTGGGTTCCAAATGACTTACTTACAAACTAACTTATAGAAAATAAATGATTTCTAGGAGGAAGCCTGCCTATGTTTGGATCACTGGTATAAGAGAACAGGACTAAGTGCTTGTATATCATTTGTCAAGAGGAGGGTAACAAACCCACCCCTGGTTAGGAAAGCAGTGTGGTTAATTTTCATAGGATTATGTAGAATGGCTAAGAGTTGGAAGAGCAAGGAAAGGGGACAGTTCTTCAAAGCTTTGCTTGTCTCTAGTTTTTCCTCATTCCTTTCTTTTCTGTTGAACTCATTTATCAAAACTCAGCTCCATGTGTGTCGAAATCTGAAAAAGATCTGGAGATTGTCCCCATGTTGACATACTCGTTTTGATACTGTATTGTAGTTTTGTAAGATGTTACCATTGGGGGACACTGGGGGAAGGGTACAGGGGACCTCTTTGTACTATTTTTGCTACTTCCCATGAGTCCATAATTATTTCAAAAGAAAAAGAAAAACTCAGCTCCAGAAATTTCTGCAACACGGAGCCTTCTTACCTGACAACCAGATCCCCATCAACTTCCAACTGCTTCGGCTTACTGGACCTTCACATAGTTTCCATACTGTTTCATGACTGTTTTCTAATCTGTGCCACGCACTTAGCATACATGTATATTTATATATGTTTATATATACTGTGACTTAAAAACACAGACTGGGGCCGGCCAAGTGGCTCAGTTGGTTAAGAGCTTGCTCAAGAGTACGAGCTCTGAGCAACAGCGGTTTGATTCCCAGCCGGAGCTGAGCTGCCGCTGAGTTGCCAACAGGTGGCAAGATGACTCAGCTATAAAAAAAAAACCAACACAGACTGTGTAATACTGTCCTTTTCACTAGCTCTTTCATATGTGTATATATCATGACTCCCCAACAAGACTATAAGCTCTCTCTTTACCTCATGGCTCTACATGGCTAATGCATGGTAGGTTCTCAATAAATACTACTTAAGTTACTGAAAAAGCAAGAAACATTAAAGGAAATAAAGAGATAGTTAAAACACTTGACCAAGTTTTTCTTTTTTTTTAACAGACTATAATTTGGTTCCCAGAAAACATTTACTATCCCATGATTAGAGTTTAAAGGCTATATAGAAGACAGTATTATCTGTCTCTTTTAATCTTAGTTATTACCATGAACAGGTGGTTATCAACTGAGAGTTACAAAGGTTACTCACAGGTATGTTGTTTTAACACTTGCCATAAAATATTTCTGCAAGTTCCCTAAGGGAAATGCTGAAAAAGCACTTCACTAACTCTGGAATCTACCCTTCCTCCAGGTAATCTTGTCTGAATCAGAGTTGAGCAGGTTTGTTTAAGCTGAAAACTTGGGTGAAGACAAGAACAGGTAAATTTTAAACTTTATGAAAAATGTGTACTTTCAAACCAATATAAATGATATTTCCAAATTGAGAAATTAGAAACATATCTACTGATTTAATAGAGTATATTCTTAGAAAAAGTACCTGTTCACTTAAATTGCTATTTACAGTTTAAAATATGTTGGTTGTAGCCTGGAAAGAATGACTGACTATAATTTTTTATCCAATTTGGCCCTACGTGATTTAGAACAATCTATAAAATAAAATATTTAGTGAAAACCAAAGATCAGAATCTGTGCATGGTATACTAATTTTGCCATTTATGCTTTTAAAATGAGAGAGGGTATTATTTATATATATTTATTTATATACTTTTATATTTTTTACATATTTATTTACATATGTACACACATATACATATATAATATACATACATATATTTGCATGTGATTTATATGCATGAAATCTCCCTGGATAAATACACAAGAAGCAGGTGACAATGGCTATCTCTGGTGAAGAAAATTAAAGGACTGGCAGATGGGTTGGCAAGAAGATTGCCTTTCATTGTACACATTTTTCCACTGTTTGAATATTTTACTACATTCATGTATTACCTTTAGAAATGTTGCTTTTATTTTATAAAATAAAACACAGTTGAAGAAAAACTACATAAAACAAATTAATGTTTTAGTGAATTATTATAAGGTAAACACTCTCATAGCTACCTACAAGGTCAAGAAATAAAACTTTGGGATGCCAGTTAGCTCAGGTGGTTAGAATTCAGTGCTCATAACACCAAAGTTGCTGGTTTGATTCCCACATGGGCCAAGGAGCTGTGTCCTCCACAACTATTAGATTGAAAACAACTACTTGACTTGGATCTGATGGGTCCTGGAAAAACACACTGTTCCCCAATAAAAACTAAAAAAAAAAAAAAGAAAGAAAACTTTGCCAGCCACCCAAAAGCTTCTCACATGCTCCATCTCAATCACATCCTGCCCCCTCCAAAGTAACCACTGTCTTTGATGCAGCATGTTTTGTGTGTGTAGCAAGGATCATGGTCTCACAGCATCGAAGAATGGAGACACGGATGAGAGAGGCAAAGTTGCAGAAAAGGACAGTTTATTAAAGCAAAGAGATACAGTTCTCTAAGTGAGAGGGGGCTCCCGGAAAATTGGAAAAATTGGAATGCCCGCTGACTGGGGGGGGCGGGGGGGGAGGCTTCTGTTTATATGCTTCTACTAGCCTATCTGGGGAGAAAAGCAGGTGTATATTGTTACAGTTTTATCAACTTGCTGTGCTGCCCAGCGTGGAGGAGGTTTCTTCTGCTGCTTAGCTGCTAGCCTAGTTGTCCCAGAGCATAATTAGTGCGTTTGCTCCAGCAGGTGTGTTCTCTCCAGGCTGAGCTCTCAAGGCTGAGACTGAGGCTTGTCCCGGAGTATAATTGATGATTCTGCTCTGGCAGAGAGTGCTATCTTAAAGCTGGAATTTTCAAGGCTGAGGCTTTAAAGATACCTTTATCTTCTGCTCATTCAACCGGGGAATTTCTAACTGCCTAATTATTACACTAACTAACCTGCCTTATCTTTATACTGATCATTTCTTTCCACTAACCTGGCTTTGATAACTTGCTTGCATTTCTTCATAACTTTACCAACCAAGTATGTATTCCTAGCTGCTGCAGTTAGTCTTGCCCATTTAAAAAGAGACCGGTCTTTTATGTCTCTTGTAAAGTACAGGTTCCCCCTCCTTTCTTTCCTTACACTTTTTCTATTGAATCACCAGGCCATTTGGCCTACAGAGATTTTCCTCAGTCTGGAATTTGCTGATTGCACACTCGTAGTATAGTTCAACATGTCCCTCTTATCACATTTCCTGCAAATTGACAGCTGAATCCAGAGACTTGATTGGACCGTTTTGCAAGATCTAGGCGGTGGTGTGTTTTTTCATCAGATGACACATAATGTCCGATTTTTGTTCATTGTCAACAGCATTTCATGTTCAATGCCTAGGTTCATTAACTTAATTGGGGGTCACAATATGGTAATATTCCAATCCTGTCATTTCACTTCATTAGCTGAAATAATTTTCAAAGAAGAATCTTCCACTCATCTACTCTTTTGTTACCCAGTGCTACAGTTCATATAGGAAAACCTTGATTCTTTCCTTTTATTTCCCCAGTTTTCAAGCTAATGTATGGTTCTCTGTCATCCACAAAAGGAGACCAATCAGTTTGATGATTTTTTTAAAAAGTTTTTTTATTGTGAACTCATGAATTTAAGCATATTTGATGGGTTTCAGACTGTGGGAGCCAAAGTCCAAGATGGCCCCCCAATGATCCCTGCTTTCTGGAATTTACACCCTTGTATAATTGTTCAAGGGTTGGTCTGTGTAACGAATAAACTACAGCAAAAGCAGTGGTATGTCACTTCTGAGATTAGGTTATAAAAGTCTGCAGCTTCCATCTTTGGTGCTCACTTACAGGTCTGCTCTCACTGTCTCTCTACACTCACTCTGAGGGAAGCCATGTTGTAAGCAGCCATGTGGAGAGGCCCGTATGATGAAGAACTGAAGCCCCTTGCCAAAAGCCATGTAATTTCCCAAATGGATCTTCCATGCCCAGATTCAAATGAACATATTCCCAGTGAACAACCTGACTGCAATCTCATCAGGGACCCTGAAACAGAACTACCAGTTAAGCTGCTTTTGGATTTCTCACTCTCAGAAACTGTGGCTTTAAGCAATGCTTTGGGGCAATTTGTTTCACAGCAATAGGAAACTAATTTACAATCCATTGCAATTCTTATTGTTATTGACACTCAATTTGTCCCATATTTAGTCAGTGGGAGCTCTTCAAATTGTCTCCTGAGTTATTTGAGATAATCTTAATAGTCTTTAATACCTTCTTTGCAACCTAAAATGGGAAGAGATCCCAGGGTTTTCTTAAGTAATTTCCTGCTCCAAAACTAGAATTTGCTGTTTCTCTAAGAAGTCCTTGTTTATTTTTTTGGAAATGGTCTTGAGAAAGACCACAGTCTGGCGCCAATCATGGGTGTGTGGTTGGTCATTATTTCCAGAGCTTTTTAGTAGAGGCATAAAATATCTTGTGAGTTCATACTTAAATTCCCAACTCAGATTCAGGATTAAATATTTTTATTTAACCTCTTTTATATTAAATCTGATTCTTTTCTACTACATGAAGAATCCTGGCTCTCAAGGACAGAGGCAATAAAATTAACTATCCATTAATTAGTCATTTGCTTTATCCCACAGAAACACACAACAGTCTCAGAAAACAATTCCAATACTACCATCAATCATTATAATATCTGAAAACCATTTAAAAAAGTTTTTGCGGGCCGGCTGAATGGCATGTTGGTTAAGAACTGGCTTGGGACGCCAGAGGGCCCCGGTTCGGATCCCACATATGAGGGCCAGTGACACTGCCCTCTACAGCTAAGATGCTGAACAACAGCTCAACCTGGAGCTGGGCTGCCGTGAGTCGCCAGTGTCGGCGTAGGCTACAGCCCCTGCTGCAGTGGGTTGCCATGGGCTACCGTGTGTAGCCAGCAGCCAGCGTGAGCGGCCAGCAGCTGCAGTGAGCAGCCGTCCAGAAGCCGGAGACTGATCTGCCTCGCCCGGGAAGAGCGCAATGATGGTGCCAACTTGGGTCAGTGAAGCAACGTCCTCCACAACTAGACTGAAGAAAAAAAGGACAGCAACTTGTCTGTTCCCCTTCCCCCAGTTCCCCAGCACTGTTCCCATCCCCCCAAATCCCCAATTAAAAAAATAAAATCTTTAAAAAAAAAACAAAAAACTTTTTGCACATGCTACCATAATTCCCCTTTTTAAATAGTTGTACAACATCTACATTCTCAGATAATGCAGCCATTACATACTATACTCTTTCCTTTTTTGATGCTCATTTAGTGTTACTTCTACAAATAACCATACAGTGGGAACTGAGGTAAGGCCATAAGGGCAATAAGATCGAATCAGCAGAGAATTAGTTATAGAAGACTTGAAGGCCTCATCAAGGGATCTTAATTCTATCCTGTAGGCAGCAGGAAGCAGCTGGGGGATTTTGAGTCAAATACTGGATAAATTTTTCTATGTTATATATAGCACATCAAATCTCCCGCCAAATACTGCTCAGAATCATAGTTCTTTTTTCTCCAGCCCCACCTGTGGTTGACCTTGTCCAAGACAGGTTTACTGAATTCCTACTAGAGTTCCTTCTTCTTTGCTGGCATCTCATCTCCATTTGCAGCCTTTTCTCATTTCACCTCTTCCACTTCTTGATCTTTATAACCTGACCTCATCCCATCAGAGTTTGGGTTAGGTTTGTTTCTCGGGTATCCATTGATTGCCCCTATCACATTAACTGATCAATAGTTCATTCATCAAATGATTTGATCCCCTATTGTGATCCCCTATTGCCTACTGGGCACTCTGCTAGGGACTGAGCCTACAGTGATGAGCAAAAAAAACCAAAACCTTGCCCTCACGTATCCTAGAGTCATAGAAAAAAACTATTATATTTTGGTATCCTATTTTTCACTGTAGTATTTATCGCACTGTATTTTAACTGAGCTCAGAGTATCTAGCACTTTGTACATGCTTAATAAATGTTTATAGATGGGTTGATTGAATGTATAGAAACTTGAAGAGCTCTACTTATACAGCCACAAGAATTATCATCAGCCCTGGAAATGATAATAGCAATCTCATCCCTTCTCAGAATTGCTGATCACATAAAAACATAAACTCTAGGTCACAGGTTAGCAAACATTTTCTACGGAAGTGCTAGGTGATAAATATTGTAGGCTTTATAAGCCATATGGTGCCTTTCACAACTACTCAGCTCTGCCATTGTAGTGCAAAAAAAGCTATAGACAGCTCATAAACAAACGAATGTGGCTGTGTTCTAATAAAATTTTATTTATAAAAACAGACAGCGGGCTGGATTTGGCCCATGGGCCCTAGTTTACCAAACCATGCTATAGATGGTTCCACTTTTGTCTGTTTTTCAGGACTGCCTTCATATCTGCTCCATACTCTTTTCTTCCGTCAGGTAAATTTAATTGCTACACCCAACATCTGAGTTTACTTTTAAACCCATGTCTGATATCTGCAGTTGTGGTATTGTGAAAGAATATGTAATTTGAAACCCATCAAACCTGTTTTACTCATTGGTTAGCCTTTTGGCAAGTTACTTTAGCTTTTTTAAACCTCTATTTCTTCACTCTAAATGGAGTTTGTTTTTTTTTTGTTTTTTTTAGCTGAGCCATCCTGCTACCTGTTGGCAGCCCAGCGGCTGCTCAGCTCAGGCTGTACTCGAACCGCTGTTGCTCAGAGCTCAAACTTTTGAGCGAGCTCTTAACCAACTGAGCCACTCAGCCAGCCCTCTGGAGTTTGTTTTTTTAATCAGACTGTGACAATCAAGTGGGAAACATACATTGAAAACCGAATATGATGCCTAGCACACAGTAGACAGTCCACAAATATCCCCCACCCCTTTGTCATGTTCTTTTCTTCCTTCAAATCAAATCATCAGATATTTATTGAAGATCTATTATAGCCAAGGCACAGCTTCAGGTATCTTTAAAATTATTCTAAATCCTCCCTAGTATTTCTTTTGACCACTGGTTCTCAAACTTGGCTATGACACAATATACCTGGGAGCCTAAAAGTACTGATGCTTGGGTCCCAACCTTAGATATTATGATATAAGTGTTATAAAGAGTGGCCCGGGCATCAGCATTATCCCCAGATAATTTCAGTATGGAGCAAATTTGAGAGTCATTGTTCTAGACTAGGACTCTGGCTTCAATCAATTCAGAAGCGTCTTCTTCCATCTTTCCATCTGACTGCTCTTTAGCTGTTAGTACCTATAGGCACATCCTTACAGAATTAGAGTTGATTGAGTTCTTACATGTTACTTATATTTGGATATATTTATGTTAAGGAGAGTAGAAAAAAAGAGAATGAAATAATCATCTTCCTTTGTATTTGACATTTGTTGTTTAACTCTCTGGCATCCATTTCCCTTTCTTACGGCAACAGCCTTGATTTTTATTTGGGGATCCACCTCTTCCTCAATCTCAGTCCAGCTGGCCTGCTTGAGGCTTTCCTCTGGCCCTCGATGCTTGTGAAACCAGTATATGAGCTCTCCTGGCGACAGTTAGTATTGGTCCACTTTGAGTAAGTGTCATGATTTAGTTTTCTAGGCTTGCTGAAAGACACACTTGTTTTCCTGCTGGATTGCAATCTAAAAGAATATGGTTCCTGGAGGTTCTAGCAGCTATTTTACAACCTCGAAGAGAAAGGCTATCTGAAAACATAATAAGAGAAAAACAAACAAAGAGAGAGAGAGAGAGATCATTTGAGCCACAGTGTCTAGCTAGTTCTCAAGCCAGGTGCACCATTAAACTGCTCTGTGAACCAATAAATTCCATGCTTCTGCTTCTGCCAATTTTACTCTTGTGTTCTATCATTGGCAACCAAACCAATCACAAGCTAATACAGCCTCCTCTCATCTCCTTCGAAACCAAATCCAATCACCCGTATACACAGAGAATATGTGCCAGTCAAACCCTAATAATTCATTCATCAAACAGGTAATGAGTAGTTATTGTATACAATGTTTGCCCTAGGAGAAAGGATTACAGTGGTACACCATCATTAAGGGCTGCACAAATGTTTGTAGAAAAATACCCAGCAACTAAACAATTCCCCTACTGTGTGTGAGGCCCTGTGCTAAGCATTGAGGACAGAAAGGACCATAAGCCATGGTATATATTCACCAAGGTTTGCCATCAAATTGGAATGATGGCATGTGCATAAAGAGATGAACAGAAATCTGGGATGTTGGATGCATGGATACCTGAGAATGGACATCAAGCCCAAAGTAAGATGCCTAGGCAGAAAATCTTAAGTGAGCACAGACACTGTAACATTTTCATTTTCCTTTGAACCAAAATTAGCTAGGAAAGGAAGGGAAAGTGTTGCAAAAAGTGGAAAAGAAGAGGTAACATAAGGGAAAGCTACATTAGCAACTTTGAAAGTTATTCTAATAAATTTTTTAACTAAAAAAATAAGATACTTTGTGGATTTTATCTGTTTGCAAATTAACTATGTTAATTTTTTAAAATGTGAAGACTGCAGAAATCCCTTCCTCCCTCCCTTCCTTCCTTCCTTCCTTCTTTCCTTCCTTCCTTCAACACTGTTGCATGCTAGTATGTGCTAGACACTATTATATACTCTGAGGTTTTAGCAGCAAATAAAACATGCCTACCAGTTACATTCTAGAGTCTACAAAGCAGAAAGTAAACTTTCTCATTCAACCCCCCAAAATGGCCACTCTAAATGGTTTGGTGAATATTCTTACAGACATTGCAAACGTAGATACTGGTACTTATTTGTTTCTACAAAAAAATAAGAATATACTATACTTACTTTTTTTTTTTTAAACTTGCTTTTTTTTTAACTTAACAAAATTACTTGGATTGGTTTCATGTTAATAAATATAGATTCACCTCATTCTTGTTATGAGATATGTCATATTTCATGGTATTTAACTACTATCTTGTTCATTAACATTTGGTTGTTTCTGGGTTTTCACAGTGATGAGCAGTGTTGTTGGAAAATAATGTATGCCATTTCTATAATTTTTCAAACATTCAGAAGAAAGTGTTAATTAAAGTTCTCCAAAATGGAATGGTGTGATCCATAGTGGAAAAGATCTGAATTAAATTCCTTTCAGGTAAAAACCCTATCATCTACTTCCCTTTTGATTCATCATTGCCTTATTGAGTACTTAACAGAATCAGATTTTACACAAATGACTAGAAAATATATTCTGAAATCCATTAATATAAGTGCAGACTAAAAAACAGATAATCAATAGTTATTTCCATAAAATCTTCTACGTACCCAGCTCTGTTCTAGGCTCAAAGAAGAGAAATTTGTATTTTTCTTGAAATAAAAGGTCACCACAATTGAAATGGGCAAAAACAGAATCAGTACTCTTCTAATGAAATTCCTTCTATTATACCCAAATATCATTTTTCTTTTCAGGAAAGACAATAATTGAAATATTGATAGCAGTTTCATTTCTAAAACTTCAAATAGATTTCAAGAAACAAACAAACGAAAATTATCTTGCTGAACAGAAACACACAACCATGAAGCAGTATTTCTATTAGAACCAGAATTATTTGACATTTGAAGTCTACCTCCAGATGGTCCATCAAGTTCCTACCTTGGTTATTTCCAATATTCAAAATTATTTATGTCTTTTCATTCATATAAAATTGTCCCCAGTCTATTTATTGAACAGTCCAATGCTCCACCATTGCAAAAAAAAAAAAAATTTCAATGACAGTTTAATTAACTAAACACCTTGTTTAATTAATAAAAGTAATTTTTCAGGAGGAAACTGAAGCCATTTTATTTGTCATGTATCCTTAATTGCGTGTTCCAATTTCTTGGTTTTGGCCTGTGATCACTTAACAACAATCATTAAGCAAATCTAAATGGTTCACTGTAATTGCAAGATTTTACCTTTTGCATTTTATGGTGTATAAAATCTAGCATAAGAGAAAATCAACATAAGAATGACAAAAAGGTTCATTCACTTACCCTCTTCATAACAACAGCCAGGGTAAACTTCACTCAGCCTCAGGCCATTGGATTTTATCCTGAAGTTTCCATCTACCATACAATCAGATAAATCCCAGTTTCTGAGAGCAACTAATGGAAATAGTGCCGTAAAAAGAATTGCCAAACAAATTTCCATGTGCTTAACCTAAAATGGAGAGTTGCAATATGAGCTGAGTAAAAAGTTTCTGGCTGTTTTTAAACTAGAGATGGTGATTTCACTTTTAGCAGGACCTTGTGACTAAGATTGCCTGACCGGGGAAATGATTAACACCCTGCCTTCATCTGCTGGAGCTTTCCAGCTGCAGGAACTCGGCTGAGGGAAGTTTATCAATCCGTCGGGGCATGTGTGTTGTGAATCCACTGTCCTGAGGTGTGGCTTAGTATGCTGAGTTCAACTTCAGTGTGAGGTTATTTCAAGTAAAAATGTATTCAGAACCTCTGCCAACTTCGTTAGTGATTAGTTTTTACAGAACTATTATTATAAAAGGTTTTATTTTTACTTTTCATTTCTGTGCCCCACCTTAAAAGATGGATGATCACTTAGACCCTTTTTCTTCCAAAGTTTTATGAGTAACATTTCTAGTGTCTCTGTGTTCCCTCAGCCTTGTTCTCTTCCCAACCATCCTTGAATCTAAAAACTTAAGTCAGTGTCTTTTTGAATTGCCAGTTCTCATTCTTTTGGAAACCGGACATGGAAAAAACAGGCAAGACTAATTAACAGCGTACATAGTTCAGAGGCACTAGAAATTCATCAAAAATTTTTTTCTTTAAATGATTGTTATTAATAGCAACTACTACATGATCATTTCTTCTTAAATGCTTCTAGAAGTAAAAAGAAAAAAAATCTCACCTAGGTATGAGAAAGAAAAGGCAGAGATTTATTTAGATAAACTTCCGTGCAGTGTCTTTCTTGTCAACAAGAGTCTGTGATGACATTGTACACACATGGCTTCTGTTAGGTGGAATTTCACTCCACCAAGAGGGCAAAGTAGATTGTGCATTTCCTGTCAAATGGCCAAGGCATGTCAAAACTGGGTCTCAAATACAGTGCTGAATATCTTTAGAGCTAGTAGTCCATTGTGTTTATTATGCTATAGACTTCATGTTCCTCATAGCCCTTAAATTGCTGATTTGGAAGTAGATTGATGACCAAGAATTCTTATCATCCTTCCTGAGGTATTTACACAAATTGCCAAGTTTGTTTTAGAAACTCAGTTGCATTTCCCTCCGCTCCCACTACCACCACTAAAGTAAGCAAGTTTGAACTGTTTAAATGCTGTAGTATAAAATGATTGTTAATTTAACTAGTTATTTAAAAAAAAACATTTAGTAGGTGTAAACAAGACAAAGTAAGGAGAAAAAAAATGTTCATAAAAGAAATCATTCCTATCCTTAGAGAATTAGGAACATATTGATTCCATGAACAAGACTACGATTATTATTTTAAAGGGAATATTCTGAGGACAAACAAAAGCTCTTTAAAATGAAAAGTGTGGGCCGGCCGAGTGGCTTAGTTGGTTAAGAGCTCGCTCAAGAGTTGAGCTCTGAGCAACAGCGATTCGATGCCCGGCCTGAGTTGAGCTGCCGCTGAGCTGCCAACAGGTGGCAGGATGGCTCAGCTAAAAAAAAGAAGTGTGGTAGCAGAAATAAAAGTACTCAATAAGGTGGCTGGAAGATAAAGTTGAAAGAAATAGTCCAGAAAGTAAAACAAAAAGACAATAATGTAAAAAGTAAGATGGAAAGCTAAGAAAATTAGTAAACCAGCTCAAAAAGTCTAAAATAGAGAAAAACCAGAGTCAAGAATATTATCAAATATTAGATTCCAAAAAAATTTCCTAGAATACAGGAGCTTAAATTTCCAGATTGAGTCCATTGAGCACACAATACTAAGTATGAAAAGAGTTAAATTATGTGAAATTCTAGAACAGTGGCAACAAATAAATGCTCTACAAGCTTTCAAGAGAAAAGTGTCATACAAAAGCTAAAGAATAAGAAGAGCATTGGATACCTAAACACAATATCAGAAGCTAGAAGACCAATGGTCCAATGCTTCAAACTTTTGAGGGAAAATTATTTCCCTCAAAATAGCAAATCCAGCTAGACTATAAAATGTGAAGTTAAAGGTAATTTCAGGAGTTCAAGATGTCAAAAATTTCCCCTATATTTCCCTTCTTAAGAAACTAGTGGGGCCAGCAGAATGGTTCAGTTGGTTAAGAGTGCGAGCTCTGAACAACAGGGTCACTGGTTATATTCCCACATGGGCCAATGAGCTGAGCCGGAGCTGAGCTGCTGCTGAGCTGCCAACAGGTGGCAGGATGGCTCAGCTGGTGAGAGCACATGCTCCTAACAACAAGATTGCCAGTTCGACTCCCGTATGGGATGGTGGGCTATGCCCACCCACAACTAAGATTGAACACGGCACCTTGAGCTAAGTGGTCGTGAGCTGCCGACAGGCAGACGGATGGCAACTGGACTTGGGAGCTGAGCTAGCTGCGCCCTCCACAACTAAGATCGAAGGACAACAATTTGGCTATTCCCCTCCCCCAATTCCCCAACACTGTTCCTCTCCCCCAATTCCTCAATAAAATCATTTTTTAAAAAGAAAGAAAAAAATAAACTAGTGGAGGATTGGCTCGGCTCTGCAGAAACAAAGGAATAAACCAAGACCAGGAAAGTACCATATTCAGGAAACAGGAGATCCAATACAAGGAGGAGTGAAGAGAATCCACAGGATAGCAGTGAAAGGGGAGCTCAAGATGAGAGCTGTTCAGCAGGCCCAGAGAATAACTAGACAGAATTGAGCAGGCCTGGGTAAGGTGGGGAAATTTTCTTCAATAAGTTGTAAATAATGAAACTTTTAGGACATATTGAGATTAATTTACAAATTTGGAGAAAATCGGGGTTTCAAATACTAGTAAATACATAGAAAATGAAGCAAGCGATAATAACAAATTGCTAATTACAAAAAAAAGTAATCACAGCATATTATATTTTCCTTTTCTATGCAGATAAGGAAAAGTAATCATAGTGTGTTACATATCACCTGGAAATAGCATTTGCATAGTTATGCTATTGTAACGCCTGGATATTAAACTAACCAGTTATTTCTATATGGGGAACTGGGTGTATATGTGTGGTGGGATTGTAAAAGAGTTAAATCCTCAGCTTCCGTGTGAGGTATCAAAACATAATACCTAAAGCTAACCAAAAAATACAACAAAAGCATTGTTATTTCCAGTCAAGATGGCAGAGTAGATAAATGCTGTGCTTGTATCTTCTCATGACCACATCGAAAATTTAACAAAACCACAGAACAACCATCACTGAGAATCACCTGAAGTCTAGCTAAGCAGAAGTCTTATAACTAAGGACATACACAAGTAACCATGTCGAGACTGGTAGGAGGGGCAGAGATGGGAATGAGCTGGTGCCACACCTGTGTGTGGTAGTTAAATTTGGTAGGGATATCTCAGCTGTAGAGGCCCCATTGGAAGAGTGAAATGTTCCAGCTCCACACCAGGTTCCCCAGCCCAGGGTTCCAGTGCCAGGGAGAGAAGTCCCCATAACTTCTGGCTGTGAAAACCAGCAGAGGTTGTTGCTGAGTGGGACAGAGGGCTCCTGGAGTCCCAGACACTCCTCCTAAAAGGACCATACATGGAGTCATTCACTGACAGACTCACTCGCTCTGAGCTCCAGTGCTGGGGAAACAGTTAAAAGGCACAAGGGACATACAGGGAAAAACTGAATTGTCTGGCTTCAGGGTGATGGCTGGAGGGGTAGCTTCCTCCGAGACAGAAGTGCTGGCAGAAGCTATTGTTCCTTTGTTGAGCCATTCCGTCTCCCAGTGTGCAGATGCAGGCGGCCACCATATCTGAGTCTCCATGGACTTGCCTAACACTGTTTGCCCTGCCCTGGTGATTCCCTGAGACCATGCCCCACCCAATTTTCAGGCACACCCAAGCTGCTTCCAGTGGCTTTTCCATACAAAGAGCCTATCTTGGCTCATGGTATGGAGTTTCCGAAAATATCTTAAAGGTTCACAAACTCCAAACAAGCAGCGTCTGATCCTGGTGTGCCCCATAACTCTTGATAAGCAGCCCCAAGCCTGGCACTAGTGGCAGCCAGCCTCAGTTCACAGCTTAGCCTCTCCCAGGCACCACCAAACCCAGTGCTGGTGACGACTATCTGCAGGTTGCTTTGTGGCTCATTCTAGGTGGTCTTGGGCAGAGCACAGGCTTGGGGCTGAACTTGGCCTGTGGTGGGGCCTCTCACCCTGTAGCCTACTTCCAACCAAGCTGGAACACCACCTAGCTGCCTTCACAGATGACAAACCCAAAGGGTGCACTAGGTAGGCACCAGAGCCCTCCTAAAGCAAATCCTGTTCCATAGAGTCAGTCCCGGCACAACAGCTCCTCTACTGTAGTCATGGCCAGTCCTCACAACCAATCAGCTCAAGGGTTAGTCCCTCCTATTGACATGAAAACAGCAACCAAGGTCCAACTGTAACAGGACATACACAACCCACACCAAGGGCACACCTGGAACACCCAACTCTAGTGACTAAGGAGACTGTGCCACTGGGCCCCACAGGACACCTACTATGTAAGGACACTCTACTAAGACAGAAGGACATAGCAGACCTACCTAATACATAGAAACAAACACTGGGAGGCAGCCAAAATGGGGAGACAATGAAACATGTCCCAAATAAAAGAACAGAACAAAGCTCCAGAAAAAGAACAAAATGGAGACAAGAAACCTAGCAGATGCAGCATTCAAGACACTGTTTATAACTATCTTCAATGATCTCAGTGAGAACTTTGAGAGATAGGAAACAAAAATGGAGATAGAAAACATAATAACCAGTCAGAAATGAAGAATACAATAACAGAAATGAAGAATACTTTCAAGGGAATCAACAGATTAGATGATGCAGAGGATCAAATCAACTATTTAGAAGATAAGGTAGAAGAAAACATCCAATCAGAACAGCAAAAAGGAGAATCTTAAAAAAACGAGGATTGTTTAAGGGGCCTCTAGGACAACATCAAGCATACCAACATTTGCATCATAGGGGTACCAGAAGGAGAGAGAGCAAGGAATTGAAAATTTGAAGAAGTAATGATGGAAAACTTTCCTAACCTGGCCAAGGAAATAGACATATAACCCAGCAAGCAGAGTCCCAAACAAGATGAACCCAAAGAGGCCCACACCAAGACACATCCTAGTTAAAATGCCAAAGGTTAAAGACAAAGAATCTTAAAAGCCCCAAGAGATAAGCAGTTAGTTACCTACAAGGGATCTCCCATAAGACTGTTAGCAGATTTCTCAACAGAAACTTTGCAGTCCAGATGGTTTTGGCATGAAATATTCAAAGTGATTAAAAGCCAGGACCTACAACCAAGATTACTCTATCCAGCAAAGCTATCGTTTAGAATTGAAGGACACATAAAGAGCTTTCCAGACAAGAAAAAGCCAAAGGAACTCATCATCACCAAATCAGTATTGTAAGGAATGTTAAAAGGACTTTTTTAAGAAGAAAAAAAAAACGATTAAAACTATAAATGGCAATAACTGCATATCTAGCAATAATTACTTTAAATGTAAATGGATTAAATGCTCCAATCAAAAGATACAGTGTAGCTGAATGGATAAAAAAACCAAAACCCTTACATACACTGCCCACAAGAGACTCACTTCAGATTGAAAGACACACACAGACAGAAAGTAAAGGATTGGAAGATACTTATGAAAATGGAAACTTAAAAAAGAACAACCCAAAAACGTTGTGGTAGCAACACTTATACCAGAAAAAATAGACTTTAAGACAGCGGTTCTCAACCTGTGGGTCGCAACCCCTTTGGGGGTCGAACGACCCTTTCACAGGGGTCGCCTAAGACCATCGGAAAACAAAAAGATACTTACATTACGATTCATAACAGTAGCAAAATTAGTTATAGAGTAGCAACGAAAATAATTTTATGGTTGAGGGGCTCACCACAACATGAGGAACTGTATTAAGGGGTCACGGCATTAGGAAGGTTGAGAACCGCTGCTTTAAAACAAAGGCTTAACAAGAGACAAAGGACCCAGTAATTCCACTTCTGGGTATCTGAAGAAATCCAAAACACTATGTCAAAGGGACATGTGCATCCATATGTTCAATGCAACATTCTTTACAATAAGCAAGAGATGGAGGCAGACTGGGTGTCCATCAGTGGATGAAAGGATAAAGAAGTGGTACATATATATAATGGGAATTCTCATCCATAAAAAAGAATGAAGTCTTGCCATCTGCATCAACATGGATGGACCTGGAGGATATTTTGCTGAGTGGAGTAAGTCAGACAGAGAAAAACAAATGCCATATGATTTCATTTGTATATGGAACCTAAAGAACAAAATAATCAAACAAACAGAAAAAAATTTATAGATAGAACATTTTGAGGGTTGCCAGATCAGAGGAGTTTGGGTGGATGGGTGAAAAAAGGGGAAGGGATAGTTACAAAATTGTCATGGGCCCTAGAAATACAGGTAAGCAGGGCAGAAAAGGTCTATATCTGATGGATTAAACTTGGTTCTAAATAATGGAAAATTCAGCAGTGGCCTAAGTAAGGAAAATAATTTTCTTGATGCATATAAGTATCATCTTGTTGATACAGGTGAAGTATATTAATAAACAGTCTCTCTGAGGTAGATACTATTTATTATTTTTCAATTTACAAGTGAACAATCTGGAGATGAAAAATAACCTGCTTAATGTTACAGTTAGAAAGTGGCAGTACAAGACTTTGAAACATGTCTGACTCCAAAGCCTTAACTCTTAACCAGAATACTATATAATTTGCCTTCTTTTCTAGATATTCTTATTAATGTCAACACATATTTAAATCCTGCAGGGCACACAAAACATCGATTTTTGCCCCACTCTCATTGGCATTTATCATCCTTCCTGAATTTTGCATCTAATGTCATAAACAATAAAAAACATACAAACAAGGACAAATTACTCAATTACAAAGCCAACATTGTGGATACAATATAAAAGTTAATTAACTTAATCACTGATAGTCATATAACTCAAACACAAACTGCTTACTTTATTTCTTTAACAATGAAATAGTAACACAATAATTTAGTTGTAACAAAGCCATAACAGAGCAAAATAAAAACAAAGTTAATTAAGAGGCATTGCTTCAGATCAAATTAGTTATCTCCTTTAAACAGGAAAAACTACCATTAGTCTAGTGGTTCTCAAACCTGTCTGCACATTAGAGGGATGGGGAGAGGAAGGAGGATTGGTGCTTAAAAAAAATAGCTGTACTCAGGGCCCACATCAGAACAATTAAATGAAAGTGGGGCCCAGGCAAAGATGTGTGAAGTGTTTTCAGTGTTGAGAACTACAAGTCTAAAGGAATAAGCAATAAAAACCATGCCCTTGAGGCAATTCAAAACCAAGAAATTTTAAAAAGAAATGCAATAAACGTCTTTCCTCTTATTCTGGGAAAGGGGGAAGGGAAGCATATATTCATTCCTCATTGTTCTTTATCCATTTTTGATAGCCCAAAGTAGAGTTTAACAAACATCAAATATTGGAAGTTATGCAAAAGGCTACCCAAATTGAAATTCTCACTTTACATTTAGAAAGTTCTTTTCCAACAATACCAGCTTTCAGAAAGAATCCCCCACATTTTAAGTTTGCATAGATGTTTAAGTCAGCTATTTGTTCAACTAAGAATCAATGTGTATTACAAAGCATTTTATTAATAATAAAATATTCACTTCATGTACCACAATTAACTTTTTGTTGCAGAGAGGAATATTTGAACGTTTCCCACCTATTTCTAAAACTGTCAGAATTCTTTTATATGATCTAGATCTTCAAATTTAGAATCTAATTCAATTTTTAAGAATGCATACATAAAATACTTCCCCTATAATTGCACTATATCCTTGACAAATCCTATTGGGACTTTCAGTAGTGACTACAGGCATTTATCTTTTAAACAGCTTTTCCTCATTTTTCAGGTTTGGGAATGAAATCACATTAAGTATGGAAAATAACTATTTTCCTTAAGAATACATAAATTCACTTAGAGACGTCTCCTCAAATTCAGAAAAATCCATTTCTTCAGCTCCTCTGTCAGGACTCCATGTCAATCTCAACCACTTCATTCTTGCACTGAAGCCTTGCTTCTGTCAGGTTGTCTTCATTTATACCTTCAATGTCTGCCAGATCAATAGGTGGTAAAGGATTCCTCCAGTACTGGAACGTATTATACTGCCAAAATTCTTCATTGAGCTTTAGGGGGGGAAAATAATGTACATCAATGGTTTAGAAAGTTTTTTCAGGAAATAAAATTTTTGTTTTAAAAGCAAACGCACGTAAGATTTTGCAGCCTTTTACTTTGTATCTTCAACAAATATAGATTTTTAATTCTATCTAATCAAACTACTTAATGATCTCAATCAAATCTGTGCATGTTTCTATTTGTGAAAGTATTTCTTCTTAGTAGTTTAAATTTAAAAGAATTTCCTTCAAAAGTATCTCTTCCGAGAAATTTTCTTCCACTTTCAACCAAAGGAAATGTCTGAAAACAGTCTTAAAATGTTTTACCTATCAGTGAGGAAAACATTTTTATTAAAAAAATACACACATACCTTAAAACTTATTTTTGGACTTTTTCTTGACGTTTGGTATTTTAAGGGATTGACTTTACATAGGCTAAAATATCTCAATAATCTACTAAAAAGTAGTAGGATATACACATAGTAAATAGCAAGAAAATCTTAAACTGGTCATTTTATTAAGATACCATTTGGAACAAGACATGACTTTTAAATCAATATATCAAAATTGATAAACCCAAGTGAGTGCTAGCCCCTTAAATATTCCACAGCTTATTTTGAATGACGATAAAATTGTTTCAAGTAACTATGAAATGAAGCTGATGTTCCAATGAAGTTCAAAATTGGCTCAGAATTTCAAAAGCATCCCCAAAATACTGTGTCTAAAGGAAGCACCAATGGAATCATATACAGGCTCCCAAGGTGACTATTTTGAAGGTTAACACCCTTCCCAGATGAATATCTATATATCTGTATCTATTCTATGTTGTGTCCTTATGTTAGATTCATACTTGCTAGAGCAGCATTATGCAACAGAAATATAATCGGAGCCACATACATACTTTAAAATTTTCTAGTAACTACAGTGAAAAAAGGAAACCTAAACTTAATATTTTATTTGACCTAAATATCCAAACTGTTATCATTTCAACATGCAGTCAATATTTTAAAAATTAATGAGATATTTTACATTCTTTTTGTCTAAGTTTTCAAAATCTGCCAGGTAGTTTATACTTCCAGCACTATTCAGTCTAGCCATATTTCAATGCTCAAGAGCCGCCATGTGGCTACTTTACTAACAGCAGGTCTGTAAGGAAATCTCACTAAGAAGTTTATTCAGTGCCTTAGACTCTAAGGCGTAGAGCATTAAGGGTCTCTCTGAAATTTCTTAACACTGGGATAAAAATGTAATAATTCAGAGGATACCAAGAAAAATCTCATTTTAATAAGCAAATAGGGTTAAAAACAAGGGTCTATTTCTTTGCCCACTGGAAAAAAATATCTAGTGTTCAAATTACCTACTTATAAACATGGACCAAAAAAAGATCCTTTAATGATGTTTCACCTAGTAGCTAAGAGCACCATCTCTGCCACCAGACAGACCTGGGTCTGCATGTTAACTCCACCACCCACTAACTCAGATCTTGACCTAAGTATTTCCTAATCAGTAAAACACAGGACTCTCAAATTAAGGTTCAGCACTCTACTGCTCATTATTGCCAGGTATTATATCACAAACCTATGAATCATTAATCACTTTCTTCCTAGTAACAGAAAACAATATTTTTGCTTACTTGCTATTAAAAATATCTAACAGTAAGGGTGAGCACCAACAGAGCAATAAATCTGCATAAAATGGCACTAACATGAGAAAATATTAATATTTAATGATGTAATACCTGGCTTTATTTCTCTAGTAAAAAAAAAAAGTGAAACAACTCAAGAACTATTCTGAGGTTCTAGGAGAGAAAAGAAGTACCATTATTCTGCCTACATTGCATCTTCAAATAGAAAAGGTATATCTGAGAAAATGTCTCCTAAATGAGATCCCAAGGGTGAGGGCAGGGACTTAAGCTTTATTCTGAGCACAACAGGAACGACAGACATTTGCTGCATGAACTGAAAAAGATTTTTAATTTCTCCATGTTTTATCCCGTTTTCCCTTGGTAATTATCTGTAAAAACTTAAAAAAAAAATCTGCATCTTTGGAGACAGGAAGAAAAGCTGGGGAACACGTCTCTTAAGTTTGCAAAAGAGAAACAGCATGAAGGTTCTTGGGCTTTTGCCAAAAGAAAAGAGAACAGAGGACTAGTACAGGTGAAGAAGGAACCCCTAGAGCCAAGCTTGTTTCCTGTCATGAGCTTCTAGTGACTACAGGAGAGCTGCCTCTCTACTACTGTAGAAGACACAGGTGTGTCTAGGGGATGCTAATCAGGCATCTGTGTCAGTCCATTAAAACATTCTTCTTTGCCTACTTGTCATTTCCATGTTTCCTTCTTATCAATTTGTGGCATGCTGCAGTCAGTATATTCTGGTAGGAAAGACAAGCCTATTCATGGGTGGGGTCTTAAGAGGAAAAATTTCAAACTACACAGTACTTACCTCCATATCAAATATGTCTGGATGACTATCATTGTTTTTTTAGGTTTTGCATATTGAGACCAGACATGATTTAATTGGAAATTCTAATTCTTTATTCTATTTTCAAAAACATAAGTGCTATCATTCGGTTTTAAGTAAGCTGATTTTGAACACCAAAACGCAATCTGAAAAAGTCTCAATAAGGCTTATGCTTCCTAAATTCCAAGAAAGTTGGAGGTAGAAATATTTACAATTTATAATTTCATCCAGAAATGCTCATCATGATTATTATGTCTAAAGGATAATTTCTCACAACCACAGGAAAAGATCTTTTTCCCAACTATAAAATTCTCATTATCTTACTGGGTTTTTGACCAAGAACAAGTCATGCAACGGAACCCCAATTTTTTTTTTTTTGGTGGGAGAAGGTATTTGATTAATTCTGCAAAAAATACTTGGTGCAGCGGTTGAAGAGTTTGGTGAATTCTATCCCTACATTTGGCTCTTCAATCCCCAAAGCTCCTACTAAGTCAACACAAAACTGCCAAAAAACAGTTTGAATTCCTAAGTCTAGACCAAAACTGTCAAATAAATATATAATGCCAACCACAAACATAATTTAAAATTTTTAGTGGCTGTACTAAAAAAGTAAAAAAAAAAAGGTGAAATGAATTTTAGTCTATTTTATTGAACCTGTTACCTCCAAATTATTTCAACATGTAATCAATACAAAATTTGAGACCTTTGAAATCTAGTGTTTTTTACATTTACAGTACATCTTAATTTGGATTAGTCACATTTCAAGTGTTCAGTGGTCTCACATGGCTCGTGGCTGCCATATCGAAACTGCACAGATCTAGATAAATCAGATCTTCGGATGTGCAGAGATGGGGCCGACTCATTTCCCAAGGCGCAGGACCTCCCCAGAGGCCCTCATACATGATTTACCATAGGGCCAAGTTAAGTTTCAACAATGATCCTTTTTCATAGGATGACTGTGAGTTAAAACGCCTTTTCCTAAGGTATACAGCACGTCCACTCTGTAAAAGAGCGGTCACCATGCGTAAAGGACGTCCAATTACCACGCGTGCCATCTCTTTAGCAAGAAACCTATCACGAAACTACAAAAATCATCATTAAACCAGGGAAGGCACGCTACACCTTTCTCCTTTCTCAACCTGTGTTGTCTCTGAGCTGAACCTGTCTGTGGTTCAGTCAACGTTTTCACCCAACGCCAGTCTGTCATGACCCACGATCCTACCCTCACAAAACAAGCGTCGAAGCTGCGAGGCCACGTGTATCTCACTCGACGGTGTTTCCCCTACTTCAGCGAAATACTTTCTGCCCGTGGGACTGCCCCAAAACAATGTCAAAGGTGGGCTCGGGGACTCTCGCTGTGTTGCCTTGGCGTCGGCGTCCGTTCCTGATGCGGGGACCCCGGCTTTTCGCCTTTTGGGTCGTCCGACGAACACGAGTCTAGGGAGGGACTGTCTGCTCCCTCCCAGGGGTCATAGTGTCTGGGGAAAGGGTGGACCCCACCCGCCCCTGGAGCACCCAGCCCACCCCCAGCCCCTACCTGGCGCTGTGCGGGCCCCCAGTCTCCACGCGGGGACTCTGCGCGCCCCGCCCCTTCGTCGCCACTGCCCCGAGGGGGCCGGGCGCCCCGCGGCTCCTCCCCCGGCCCGTGGGGCTGCTCGGGAGGCTGCAGCAGCGGCGGCTCGCCGGTCTCTAAGCCGCGGCCCTCACGCTCCGCGCCGCCGGGAGCGCTGGTGTCCCCGCCATCGCGGCGCTTGCTCGGCGAAGCCGAAGGCTCAGTCATAGCCCCCGAGTCGATTCTGCGCTTTCGGGGCAGCTCCGGGACGCCGACGGGCTGCCCGGGATGAGAGACCCCGGGCGGCGGGATCCAGAACGGTGGCGGCGGCTCCTCCGGAAAGTCGCAAAGCAGGAGCCGCTTCCAAGGCACGTGGAACGTCAGCGGCTCGGCCGCACGCCGCTTGGCCATGGGCCCCAGAGGCTCGCGCGGAGCCTGCCGGGCGCGGGAAACCGAGCGCCGATAGCTGCGGAGGCGGAGGGCGGAGGGCGGGGGCGGAGCGCGCAAAGAAGGGGGAAGATCAGCTGGGGCGAGGTGGCAACAGGAAGCTGAGGAAGGGCGCTCTGGGGGGGGGCGGGGCAGCTGGGTTCCCCACAGCCCGCGCGCACGGCCCTCGCAGCCGCGGAGGTGCGGCTGGACGTTGGGGAGCAAGCGCGAAACGGCGGATATTCGAACCTGCGCACAAACGTGTGCTCGCACAATCGCGCCGGCCAGGCGGAGCAGCTGGTTGGTGGAGGCTCGCGGAGCGCGCTCCCGAGTGTCCCCGCGGCCGGAAGTGCGCATCCCAGGGGGAGGCGGGGAAACCGCGGCGGGTGTCTTAAAGGCCTGGTCGAGTTCCCAACGGAGGGCGTGACCTTGTTTCCTCAAGGGTGGGAGAGGGTTGCAAGTTCCGCGCTTGGTAAAGCGCTTTAGATTTAAGATCTTTAATATCTATATGTTAATATTCCCTTCCTCGAAGCAGTGGCCACGGGGATGTCCCCAGGAGGTTAAAAGAGAAGATTATGCAAACTTAACTAGTCGTTAAGAGGCTCTAGCACTACGTTGTGATTATTAGAGACAGACTCTCGGATGAGGGTCGGGTTTGAGGGAAGTAGCTAAAACCAACACGCAAAAACAAAATCAAACAAAAACCCAACGAATTGTATGTTTTGCAATGGCGGCTGTTAAAAGTGAACCATGTACCATTCCTTGACGATCTTCTCTTTAAAAATTCATTGATGAAGTTGCAGAGATGTGCAGCTCATCCAAAATATCTAAGAGCCAAGCCTGGAGCACAGCTATTTTCCAACTGAAACCTAAAATTGTTTGGCTCTTAAATTACGTGGGAAGCGCACAGAGTTCCCTGCTTATTCTGTGATCAAAGTGAGTTTCCAACACCTTAACAGCGAAATTGTGATGTGAAGCAAAAGTGAGGAAGGGATACCAGCTGTCTATTGTAACTTATATTTTAATAATTGATGACTAATCAAGTGAACAGAAATGTGAGGAAGAAAATTATATTTAAATGCTTTAAAGGGAGAAACTGCTATGATCTAGAGAAAATGTGTGCAAGAAAGATAAATGTACTCTAACTGGTAGCTCCTACCTATATATTAATTACCACACGCCCCTACACCTCAAGATTGTGATAGGATAGGGCAACTACTTATTTAATAAGCACAGAAATATAACAAGTAGGGTAATAAGCAATAGCTTTTCTGTTTGATCTTTCCATTCCCTCATGTTTGAAACTGATAACCCATCTGTCTTTTTTTTTATTTTTTATTTTTTTTATTGGGGAATTGGGGAAGGAGAAAGCCAAGTTGTTGTCCTTCGGTCTTAGTTGTGGAGAGTGCAGCTAGCTCAGCTCCAAGTCTAGTCACCATCCAGCCACATGTCGGCAGCTCAGCTCTGGCACAGCTCACTGGCCCATGTGGGAATCAAACCGGTGACCCTGTTGCTCAGAGCTTGCTCTTTTAACCAACTGAGCCACTTGGCCGGCCCCTTCCATCTGTCTTAAGTAGATGAAGAGTTTGCGATTTTCAAACCAGTTACACAGCTTATACATAAAAGAGTTTAATTTTATTTGAAAGGTTTGGAGAATATCCTGCCCCAAAATAATAAAAGTGCAATTTAGAACATAGGGTTTCATTCCTTTGTAGTCCTCTCCACACTTTTTTTTCTAAATTGTGAAATTTATCATCTATACAAAAGGTTGTATAAAACATGTAGTTAAAAGAATGATAGTAAGATACCCAACACTCAGCTTCAGATATAGAGTATTGCTAGTACCAGAACATGAAAAGGTCCATAGTGCTTCTCCCACGGGCACCGCACTCGCTTTCTCCAACTCCAGGTATTATTATTATTTTTTAAGATTTTATTGGGGAATTGGGAGAGGGAACAGCGTTGGGGAATCGGGGAAGGGGACAGACAAGTTGCTGTCCTTTTGTTCTTCAGTCTAGTTGCGGAGGACATCCCTTCACTGGCCCATGTTGGTGCTATCATTGTGCTATTCCAGGGTGAGGCAGTCGCTCGCCGGCTATTGGATGGCCACTCACGGCAGTTCATGCCGGCTGCCAGGCACTCACGGTAGCTTATGGCAGCCCACTGCAGCCTACACTGATGCCTCAGGGCAGCCCAACTCCAGGTGGAGCTGTTGTTCACCATCTTAGCTGTAGAGGGCGCAGTGTCACTGGCCCTCATGTGGGATCCGAACAGGGGCCCTGCTGCTCAGAGCTGGCGTTCCCAAACCAACTCTTAACCAACACACCACTCAGCTGGCCCTGTGTGTGTGTATATATATATATATTCTTGAAAGCAATTTTCTTGTAATAGGTGTAAATATTATATCTTCACCCAGTTTGTATTTTTGCTCTCTATGGCAGTCCCATTAATTTTTGTTTTTTTTTAAAGATTTTTATTGGGGAATTGGGGGGATGGGAACAGCGCTGGGGAATTGGGGAAGGGAAACAGACAAGTTGCTGTCGTTTTGGTCTTCAGTCTAGTTGTGGAGGATGTTGCTTCACTGGCCCAAGTTGGCACCATCATTGTGCTCTTTCCGGGCAAGGCAGATCAAACGCCAGCTTCTGGATGGCCGCTCACTGCGGCTGCTGGCCACTCATGCTGGCTGCTGGCTACATATGGTAGCCCATGGCAACCCACTGCCACAGGGGCTGCAGCCTACACCGTCGCCGGCGACTCACGGCAGCCCAGCTCCAGATTGAGCTGTTGTCCAGCATCCTAGCTGTAGAGGGCAGTGTCACTGGCCCTCATATGTGGGATCCGAACCGGGGCCCTCTGACGTCCCAAGCCAGTTCTTAACCATCGCGCCACTTGGCCGGCCCTGTACCTGTCCTTTATAATGGTTACAATTCTTACAATTATGTAATCACTTGTTTGATATTGTCCCTCTGCTCTGTACATCTGTGGTGGGGGAAAACTATCTGTGTTGTTGACTTCTGCATCCCCAAGACCAAGTCTGGTGCCTGACACAATGTAGGGTCTCAATAAATATTTGTGCAATGATAAAGAAGTGAAGACCACACAGTAAATCGTGAGCCTGGTGTACTGGCCAGGTCTAGCTTCCTCCACTTTATTCCATCCTTGCTCAGGCTGTCTGTGATGGTCAAGTGCCCCCACCCCAAAGACAGAGAGACATTGCATTTTTCAAAAGATTTTAGTACAATTTTCAACATAGATTGGTCATTAAAGTGTTTAATAATAGATTGTATTGGTGAAGATATGGAGAAACGCTCTTGTTTTAAAGTATAACCTTTTATTTATTTGCCAGTTTGTACTTTTTGTGTGAAATAAATTAGTTTCAGCTGTACAACACAGTGCAATAGTTACACGTTTTACCCCTCAAAGTGACAACCCCCATCCCCCAATCTGCTGCCCCACTTACCCCCCATATCATACATATCTATTGCAATTCCCTTGACTCCACTCCCACACTATACTCCACNTATATATATATATATATATATATATTCAATTATAGTTGACATACAATATTATACATCAGCTTCAGGTGTACAGTGCAATGATCAAGCCTCTAACCCATAAATGAAGTGGTCTCCCTAACAAGACGTGACTGACACCCTACAAAATATTTACAACATTAATTATATTCCCAAAACTGTCTTTCATATCCCTGTGGCTCAAGTATAACCTTTTAAGAAAGTCTTCTGGCACCATCTGTGATATTTTAAAAATGCACACAAATTCATCATTTTTACCTTTTTTTTTTTTCCCCCTGAAGCCTCAAAACAGAGTCGGCATTTCAACTTTTAAAAATATTCCAGATATAGTACTGAAAATGGAAACAAAGAGGTATAGGACTATTTATTGTAATATAATGCTGAATAGCAAATGGTTGTGTGTTAAATGAAATGTGCAAATTTGTTAAATGAAGTAAATTTATGTGTATGTAGATCAGCAAAAGTAAAAAAAGTTGCACAATAATATAGGCCACAAATATATTAAAAAGCAGAGGATATATATAAAATATACGTGTGTATGCACATGGTTTTTTGATATTGCACAGATGTTCCTGGGAGGATACTGTTATCAATAGTCAATAGGGTGGGCAACTGAGGAATATGGGTGGAGGGCATATGGCTCACAATTTTGGACTACTTCAAATACTTCAGATTACTGTATTTTGCCTTGTATAATGCGCACCCACATTTTTTTGCCCAAACATTCAGGGAAAAAAATCTTTCATTTTAATTTTTTAATTCAAATTTTTGTTTGTTTACATTTAGTTACTTGTTTTTGTATTATAAAGGAATTTTGGCATTTTTAAAAACATTATGGTACAAGAAATTTTATGTAACAAATAATTACAAAAACACAAGAACACACACAAGGTCCAAGAAATTTTATGTACCGGTAACAAATCTGCAATATTTACGCATCATAAAAGGCCAAAAACTCTTTGTCGATGCAAGTTTGTTATAAGTTCAACAAAACCGATTATTGTACTCCAGGGTATTATTTTGCATATGGATATTGTCATTGATTTCTAGAGTTACACTTTAAATTCATAAGCATAAATAATTGAAAACATTTATATAGATATGGAATTAGTACTACCCGTGTATAATGCACATCCTTATTTTTCCCTCACAAATTTGGGCAAAGTGTGCATTATACATGGCAAAATACGGTATGTTAATGTCACTGGTGTCGTGTGTGGGTTACAAGTTTCCCTACTACAGGCCAACACATAGAATTTCTGGCTTCTGTTATCCTGTGTTGGAAGATAATTTTCCTTGGATCTTTGCATTTCAGCATATCTTGCAAGCAGAGACACTGGCTACCTTTTTTCCATATAATCTTTTCAAGGGTATGTGTACAGTGAACAGTCTTGTAAGACAGAGCCAGTGTCTCCCTCTGGAGTTAAGAGCAGGTTTGTTTATTATCCTGTGTATCTTCTACTAGGGCAAAAAGTCAGGCACACTGACTGCAAATTATAAAAGATTAAGGTTTCCTAAACTCAAGGATCTTCTCCAGTAACATAATCCAGTGCTTGTGGGCATCTTTAGCACTCTAAGTGTGTCCCTCTCTGAGAGGTGGTAAAGAACATTTTAGAAATAGCAAAAATCTATCAAACCATAGATCCAACCAACAAGATAAATTCCAAAAACAAATAAAACACACACTCCCGGACACATCATGGTGAAACTACTGAAAATTAAAGAGGAAATATTAAAAGCAGCAGAGAAAAAAGAAACACACTCACAGGGATAAAGATAAGAATTTCAGCAGAGTACTCATCAAAACAATGGAATGATATCTTTAAAGAAATAAAGTCAACCCAGAATTCTGTACTGAGTGAATAAATCTTTCAAAATAAAGGTGAAATAAAAAAGACTTTTCAGACAAACAAAAGCTGAGAGAGTCCATTGCCAGAGTCCATGATACAAGAAATGTTACAGAAAGTGCTTCAGGTACAAGAATGATACCAGATGGAAACTTGGATGCACACAAACGAAGAGTGCTGTGTAACAAATTACCCCCAAACTTAGTCGTTTAAAATAACAAACATTTTCTCAGAGTGTGTGGATGAGGAATTCAACATCAGCTTAGCTGGGTGGTTCAGAGTTGCTCATGTGGTTGCAGTCAAGATGTTGGCTGCAGCTGCAATCATCTGAAGGCTTGACTGGGGCTGGAGGATCCACTTCCAAGCTCATTCAATGCTTATGATTGTTGGGAGGCCTCAGTTCATCATGTGGGATTCACCACAGGGCTATTTAAATGACCTCATGACATATCATCTGGCTTCCCCTAGTGTAAATGATCTAAGAGAAAAATAGAAGCTACAAAGTCTTTATGACCTAACCTCAGAAATCACACATTTTCATCACAGTCTATTCATTAGAAAGGAGTCACTACCACCTGTGCTTCATAAGGGAGGGGCATTAGGCTGTTCCAGCAGGAGGAGTATCAAAGAATTTGTGGATGTATTTTTAAAGCACCACACTTCAGAAATTATAAATTAATGTATGTATAATGGAATTGATAATATGGCTGCACTTCTTCCCATGAGTGTCACATTCAAGGACTACTTCATGGACTGTCCCCTCCTGGGTGGCCCAGCAGAAATAATATAGACCCCAAAAGGAGAAAGAGAAGCTATAGCTTCAAAGACTTAATGGCCGCCAAAATACAGAGAGGCCATGGCCAGGTACTACTATAGCACCAACTGCCTGACACTGTCACCAAATACACCTTTGTACAAAAGAAGGCAGCTATTAACCTGCCAGTAAGTTTTTGTTGAAACTGAACGCTTGACTCATGGAGGCTTTGTGACTCTGGTTTGACATCCCCATTGGGGGATGGATCAACTTGTACTTGATGCCTAACAAGGTGAAAAGGAGCCAACAAGCCTTGCAAGTCAAACAGAAATAGCATATTTAAGAGTATAGTTGGCCTGGCCCTAACAGCTCTTTGGTGCTATGAAAAAGTGGCAGCTAATTCCTTTGGGGGTAAACTTTTTGCCCCTAAAGCAAAATTGCTGGCTCAATGGGGCTCTTGACTCACACACACTCCCCTACACTCCTGGCCTAGATCACAGATTGGCTAAGTTGAAACCTAAGGGGTCCAATGGGTTTCTGCCACAGTTCAGCCTCAGTGCCAGCTATGTAAAACCAAAAGCAGATGTGGCCACTCCTCTCAGTGGACAGAACTCAAATTAATCCTCATGAGTGGTCAATCCTCCCCTTGATGAACCTCACTACATTTTTACTAACTTTTGGGTTATTGCCAATGGCCTATGTGGTCTGCCAGGTGAAAGCTGACAAACTGGTAGATTAAGGACACCTCTCTTTGGCTATTAAACTTCTACAAATTGCTCAACTTCCCTGAAGGTTAAAGAAATGAATATTAAAATTAGATATCACTTCTTCCTATCATATAGACAAAAATGAAAAGATTAGCAATTTCCAGTATTGGACAGGGAATGAATGGATGCAGTCATTCTCAAGGACTGTTGATGACATGAAAATTAATAGTCTTTTTGAAAGGCAACTTGACTGAAACTTCACATACACATTGACTAAATGATTCTACTTCTAAATAGCCACTGAAGAGAAATCATCAAACACATGTAAGAGACATACTAGCATGTTTGTAAAGTGAGAGTAGCCCTCCATTAAATTCTTGTGTCCTCTCTCCCATTACCTATTATTATATTTCTTTATAATTCCCACCAAACTTTTGGAATCTATACCTATAACATGTCAAAATTTTTTTCAAAGGGTCATGATGACATTAGTAAAACTAATGGCCTGTTATCTATCTTCATGTTTTTCTATCACAATACAGCAGTCAACACAGATTGAAATTACATTTGTCTACCATGTGCTTTCATATACTCACATATAATATCTTACATATAACTTATGACCTCATGAAAACCCTTTGAAATAGGTGGTATCAATCCTCTCTTACAGATGAGGAAACAAATTCAGAGCACCCTGCTCAATATCACAAACAGTAGTTTAGGAAAAGAAACCCAGAGTATCTAAGTGCCAAGTCCAGTGCTCGTTCTACTAATGGCTGGTCCTAGAACTTTCTTCTACTGGTCTCCTTTATAGTTCTTAGTATATGTGCTCAATTAATCAAAATCCCCATGTCTGTGATTATCACTAATTTAGATGGAAACAACCAAGCAAATATTGTTTCGTAGCAATTGGCAGACTTTAATATTTAAGAAAAATCAAGTTCATCATACACATTAAAAATACAGGAAATTTCATGCATACATGAAGCTTCCAGTTTAACCTTTGTGGCAACTTTTAGAATGAGAATTACATATAAATACAGTACACTTTACAGTTCCCAAATTTCATAATTTTATACTGTGATTTAAACAGCTTCTCTTTATTTTTTACATATTCCACCTTTGCTAACTTGATTAACATACTCTAACCTGCACCACTTCAGATTATGGAGGAAAAAAACCCCCAGAATACTCAGCAAGCACAATGACCTATCTCCTTTCACTTTATTAAAATGATTGAAAACATTTGTGTGTACAGCTAATTTAAGAAAAAAGTAAAAAACTTTAAGGCTTACACCCTTAATTAGGACTACACATAAGAAATACAAAATTAAATCCTCCAGTGACACTTCTATTATTGATTAATACCATAATTTTCAAGTTTAGAATATATTAACTGCAAAAGCTATGAGGAAAAAAGCAATGCAAATTTAAGTAGAACATTTTAAAAAGTATTCATAATATGAGGGAGAAATTAAAAACAAATAACTGATTTCAAAATTTACTAAAATGTAAGCTATAATTTAGAAATATAAGTTTTATTAAAGAATAAAACCCGATAGCAGAAATTTTTAGGAATAAAGCCAATCCATCAGTGTCAACTTGTTTTTGCCTGAGAAAAAACAAGATAATTTGTTTTGATACAAGTTGTAAAAAAGTGAATACTAGTCAGTGAATAAAAAGCCTTTGTAAATTACTCAAAAACAATATGCTTTCTTTTCCTTTCAATAGACATTTTAAATACCTAGGTTCCGGTTAAGATTTTCCCCACCCCTGGCAATTTATTTCAAGTTCATTAATGTGGTACATAATGTGAATTCCCACTAAATGATCATCTGCCAAGTGTTGAGGGACACACAAAAAGAGAAATAGTTAAAAAAAAAAAAAAGAAACTCAACAGGTTACAGGGTTCCTTCCATAAATTGACAAGTCAAATTATCTTCATGGAATCCTTTACTGCAGAATGGGCGTAAAGACCACAAGAGTTTCCTTACTGTATGCAGAAAGGCTCCTACTTGTAAGATGCCGAATCCTGTAGTGATTCCCCAACCTACCTGACCATAAAGGTTTAAAGATTTACAAATATGTTTTCCTATTAAACCATGATATTTCTGCTACCAGCACATTATTGAGATTAGTCTATCTAATCCAAATTGCCACAGAGGTCATTTAATGCCATCACAATCATCTGTAAAAATATTCAAAGAGTACTTCCTTTTCTCCAAGAAAAGGTTAAAACATTAAATTTGTCACCTCAATTTTCCCAGGTACTGGAAACAGAATGATAAACATAAAAAAATACAAAGGAAATCTCCCTCCAATAAAGATCTGCTAGAGGTAGAAATTCAAAGCAGCATATTCTGTTTTAGCCCCAGGTATCAGGGAACAAAATTGATGTTAATCTGAAATTATATTAATGGCTGCTGCTTACAATATTGAACACACAGACCACAGGCAGTGATTTATCCCTGAATTCCATATTCTAAATTTCCCTACATTAATACCTTCATGACAGTTTTTACTAGTATATAATTGTTTTAACACAACAAAAAAAAATTCTGGCTTTTATAATCCAGGTAATCTACACTTGATTTTAGCCAAAAGGCTGAGAAGCGATAATCCAGGTAATCTGAAGAAAAGACATTATTGCAAACATCTCGCTGACTCGGTATTCATTTATCATTTGAAATCATACATTTCTAATGGGCAGATTTTATTCTTATTTCCCCAGTGTCCTACCATACCTTTAACAGAGGCTTTTGTGCCTCACTTAGAATGTTGAGATCTTCACACATTTCAGAGTGATCCATGATGAATATGCTGTCAAAAAATGTTGAGTTTAGTGTGGTCAAGAGACTAATTTCTTGGTTACTTGAATGCATTTTTACTGGTCGACCTGTGACCCTATGAAATTTAGCACTTCATAAAAACAAAAAGTTTTGATGTTTCTCTAAATTCAGCTGAGCTAGACAAAAAAATTGAATAATAAAAGAATAGACACATATTTCATGTATAGATTGCTTAGATCCAAAGTGAATGAAAGTCTCAATTCCAAATGTTGAATGACAGAAGATCCTTAGACCCTTCTAAAAATAGTGTGCAATGCATACAAAACAAAAAAGGAGATTATTATGGACTTCAATACTATTAGTCATTAGGATGGCAGGCTTGGAACGGACAGCTTCAAGAAGACACTGGAGATAAAGTTTTTCCTACTGAAAGACAATCTGGGCTTCAAGAAAAAAGTATACTTGAAGACACTTCCTCCATTGTTACTTGTGTAGTACAAATATGCATGGCATAGTTTATTTCTGAAAAAGCATTAGACATATTAAGAAAATAGATGCTATTTCTAAATTTTGTTAGGAATAAAAAGGCACCACTGATTTGAGGTTGTGTCCTGTCATTGTGATAGTTAATTTTGAGTTGTTTATTTCAGGATTTGCTCTCATAAACTTTTTTCTTGGTGATATCACTTGAGAACCTTACTGTGGTTTACGCACCACAAACAAGACACATTCATAGTAGTATTTCATCATGGAGAGATCATTCACAGTATATGTTGACAAGACAGATTCTTTTTCCACCTGCAATGCAAACAATGATGATGATGATAACCATGATGATGACACTAAGAAATACTGGGCACTTATAAGTGGCAGGTGCTATTTTACACATATTCTGGATATTAATTGATTTATCATATATAAGTACCCCCATAATATTGGTACTATTAATAATCCCACCTTGGGGCCGGCCGAGTGGCTCAGTTGGTTAAGAGCTCACTCAAGAGTTTGAGCTCTGAGCAACAGCGGTTCGAGTCCCGGCCCAAGCTGAGCAGCTGATGAGCTGCCAACAGGTGGCAGGATGGCTCAGCTTAAAAAATAAATAAATAATAAATAAATAAATAAATAAATAAATAATCCCACCTTACAAGGAACAGGTTGCTCAAGGTCACACCTCTAATAAATGGTAGAACTGGGGTTCACACTCAGGCAGTCTAACTACAGAGCTTGAGCTCTAAGATACTATAACATATTACTTCTCTTTATCTTTAAGGATTAATCTGCTGTTTATTTTTTAAATGAATGGAATGTTTCTAAATAAGCATACAACTAAAACACAATAGTCCAAGTATCATAAAACCTTATAACAATGAACGTAATAAAAAAGCACATATAGTGAACAATATCCCTCTCGCACCTGCCCTCCCACCTCCATCTATTTCCCCAGAGCCCAGTCTCCTTGGTATCTATCAGTCTACAAAGGCCAAAATTATGGTAATGGTCAGCTATTACCAGTGATATAGTTTTTCCACTTACATATACATTATCCCAAATACTTAAAATTATAAAAACTATTATTTTCACTTTATGGATGAGATAACAGAGAGGTTAGAGGTGAAGCCAATAAATGCTGTAATATTACCATTGTTGTTTAAGTGCTTTGGAAGTTAGGCTTTGGCAATACTTCATTCCATCCTTACCTCTAGCTGGAATCCATACTGGAGAACAACGTTTTTTAGATCCTCATAGCTCAATTCTATGGAAAGTTCATTTGCCAAATTTTCAAAGTGGTACAGCAGAGGACCTACGGTTTAGATATTGTGAATGAATTATTTGAATATAAACATGCACTAGTAGCTGTGCTGAATAATAAGTCCAAGTTGAATAATAAGTCAGGTAGTAGATGAACAAACATAGAAAGGAGAAATAAACAACATTTACATTTGTCCAGGACAGGTATTCAGACCCCTGAATGAAACCTTGGCCTCATTAAGTTAGAGCTCATATCCTAGCTCTAACTTAATGTGTTCCTACTGGCAAGTCACTAATTCTGCCCCATCTGTAACAAGACTTCAATGTGAGATAATATGCAATACACCTGGCATATAGAAGACATCAAGTAAATGATATAGCTATAACTTTTTAAAATGACATTTTCCCCTTTTCTATTCTCTCATTCCATATATCCAAGAAACTACTGGGTTGTCGGAAAAGTCATGACACATTTTTGCAATGAAAAACAGAAAAAATACGTCATGACTTTTCCGGCAACCCAATATCATCTGACTCAAACCAGATTTTCCAGTCTTTTAATGTTTCACATTTTTTCCAATCCATCAGCTTCATCCAGGCAACGTTATCATTCCACAGTTATATGTTAGGACTAATCTAGACAATCTTCTCTTCACCTTCTACTGGGTATTAATTATAAACCCATGACCAACTCCCCACCACCACCCCATCCCCACTCCTCATACAATGTGCTAATTACAGAAGATAAACGTAATAAACAGGACAAAGTCTGCTCCCAAAAGACCCACCACTCTGTGGAACATACTTTGGGTTACAAAATTTTTATTCGTCTCCTCTATTTTTTATTCTACAGACGTACACCACTAGAAAAAAAATGACCATAAATGTGATTTATATGTTAGTGCTTTTTTCAGAATATAACACTTCCCTATCAAGCTTAATTCTCTATCTACTTAACTACTCTATCAAGCTTAATTCTTGTTAGTTTTAGTACTAATAAAAATGACAGTAGCCACCATTTACTGAGCACCTGCTGTGTCCTAGGCCACCCCGAAGCCTATGAAGCCTTTTTATAAAAATGTGAAGTCTCACAGCAGTCTTTCCAGTTCTAAAGTATATGCTGTTCTTGCTCCATTATTTTAAAAGCCTCCAACAATATTGTTTTATTCTATCTACATAAAACATCCCAATGGACTGTTACATACTCAGGCCATATTTTACCTCTACTCATGTTATGTTCACCTAGAAAGCTCCAACTCAACCTTTAGCCAGGCTCCAAAACCTTGATGAAATCAAGTTTTAATATAACCCATTCAAGTTTCCAGCCCTATTGCTTATTTCCTTAACATAGTATACTTTATAACTCATTTAATGCAATATTGCACGTCTCACTGATTCCTTTTCATGTAATCATCAGTTTTTTAAGTTACAAGCTACATAAGTTAACGAATATGTCTTAAATTTCTTTTGAGTCCACCATAATGCCCAGAATAACAATGAATGTACAGTTAAACACGCAGTCTCCTAGTACAAATAGTACTTCAATATCTCTGTGCATATTTCAGATTTTTCCTTACAAAGACATTGTTTGAAGTGGAATTTCTAAGTCAAAGAGAATAAACATTTTTACTGACTTGATTCACACTGCCAAAATGCTTTCCAAAAGAGATATAACAGTTTCACTCAGAATTGCAACGTTGAGTACTTGCTTCAACACCTTAGCAAACACTGGGAATGCAATGGTAGTCATTTTGGATAACAGCTTGGCAGTTCCTTGTAAAATTTTACATACAACATACACGTAACTTACCCAGGAGAAATGAAAACTTGTGGCCACATAAAGATTTGTATACAAGTGTTTACAGCAACTTTATTCATAATTATAATCATTTGGGAACCCCCCAAATGTCCATCAACCAGTGAATGAATAAATAAAATGTAGTATATCCATACAGTAGAATATTACTGAGCATTAAAAAGAAACAAGCTGCTGATACATACAAAATAATGGATGAATTTCAAATATATAATGATAAACTAACAGTTAAGGTCAACAGCCCAGGGAAACACAGGACCATGAGCAAGACCAGCAGAAAAAAGAGAAAGCAGAAATTGACCTACAAAAACTTGAGATGTTAGAATTATCAGACACAATATATTCAGCATTTTCAAAGACATAAAGGACTATCTTGAAAATATATGCAGAGAATAGAAAAGTTTTAAATGACATAGCTGTCCAAAATAAAAACAAATAAAAATAAAATATACAACCCAAATTAAAACTTAAGCGGTTATAAAGACGTTAGACATCGTTACAGAGAGAATTTGTGAGAATTTGGGAAGACAGTTCAGAATAAATTAATCTAGAATGCAGCACAGAGATGAAAAGATAGCAAGTAAAGAGAAGTGGTTAAGATATATATGGAAGCTAGAATAAGAAAAATTAAAATATATTTGACTGCATTTCCAGAAGGAGAGAAGAAGAATGAGGCAGAGGAGGTATATGAAGAAACAATAACTTACTAATTTTGATTCTAACCTTGTCTCACATTGGCAAGTGGGGACCTTTTAAGCTGAGAATTTTTGAAAATTGATGAAAGTCAATTACAGATTCAGGTAGACCAACAAACTGTACACAAGTTTAAAAAAGAAAAATTCACATTGAATTTTTGAATCAAACATTGAATCTGAAAAACTACAAAGAAAAAAATCTTATAAAACAAAGCTGATTATCTCTAAAGAACCAACAGTTCAGACAGCTGAATTGCCAACAGCCAAATCAGAAGCCAGAATCCATTGGAATGATCTCTTCCATGTGTGAAAGCTATCTGCCAACCCTGTACTCTACTTAGCATCGCTTTGGAGCTAAAGGTAACAGTAAGAACTTGTGACCTTTACAGACATAGACAGACACAAACATATAGTTTTACCCCTAACTGCTGACAAGGCCTAGAAGCAATCCTATCACAGTGGTAGAATCCAGAGTTTCATTTCTACATACCACTGCCCACTAAAAGGAACCAGGAATCCCTGGGGAAAGAGGCTCACCTCAGGTCTAGGCAGAGAAAGGACAAGATGGCTTGGAATGCCTGGTTATGCCAGAAAGGAGCTGCTCGCACACTGTCAGGGACATTTCAAAAAAACACAGGGGACAGCTTGAAGGGGGTCCCATTTACCAAATCCGGGACAAGTTGATTTAAACCATTTATATACCCTTAAGGTCCTAAAGGTTCCAGTTAAGAGACAGAGATTGTTAAACTGGATAATAAAACAAAAGTTAACCATATGCTGTATATAAGAGACCTGTAGAAAACATAAAGATACAGAAAGGATTTGATAGAAAAAGATATACCATATAATTATTAACTAAAAGAAAGCTCATGTAGCCATATGAACATGCATATTTAAAGATAAAAAACATAGTTTGCATCTGTGCAAAACAGAGGGCTGGCACTGAAACCACAGCAAAAAGTTTTATAGGCAGGGTAGGGAGGTGGTGGGGCTGGGAGTGGGTGGGCTTTGTGGTCACCGTGTGATGATTTTCCAAAGAAGACTTTTAATTACCGTATCTCCCCATGTATAAGACGCACCCTTTTTCGAAAAATTTGGGATCTAAAAACTGGGTGCGTCTTATACAGTGGTTGTAGGTCGTTGTCAAGTCATTTAAGAAGTGTGGCATTTCAAATGCCATAGATGGAACTGAGGACAAGCCAACATATGAAGACAGTGATTCGTCATCAGACACAGATAAGGACAAGCTAGTGGTTGGGAGTTTTGACAGTGATGAGTTGTATGAATTTTATGATGAATAAAACTTGAGTTCAATAACTTTATGTAATACATTTTTTTTCAAATTTCAGGCCCCAAAATTAAGGTGCTTCTTATACATGGGAGCATCTTATACATGGGGAAATGTGGTAATCCCCTTCTGTTCTGTCCTACAATTCATTCTCTCTCTCTACTAGACCATATTTTCACAAACTCTGCTCCTTTCCCATTCACTGTTTCCAGTGAATTCAACTTCTGGTCTCCTGCCTGAGCATGGACTGGAAATGGGCATAAGGTAGGCATCTTGATTACTTGATTACTTGGTTATACAGGGGTCAACTGTTCTCCATATGTAAATTTTCAACTTCTATTTTTCCATACAGTGCCAATTTTCCAGAGTTATTCCAGGTTGACTGGCTTTGTTCACATTGGTTTCTTTATAAAACTTATCCTGTTACCTCATCTTTTAAAAAATTATTATATTCTTTTGTTCCCTGATGACATCCCTGCCATTCTTTGTCCATGTGTTTCCTACCTTTTTATATTTTGACTACCACTGGAATAAGATCTCAATGAGGAGATAATATATGTATTCGACCATCCATCCTCTATAGGAAATCTCTCATATTTTAAAAAATTCTGTAGCTTTATAATGCTTTAAAAATCTGATAAAATCCATCTCTTATTATACCTTGCAAAGATCTCCTTTAGTACTTTAACCTGTTTCTTCTCCCAGATGAAGTTAGATTCACTTTGCTAATTCCCGGCCCTCCACTGCCCAACTATAAATGTATCAGTGCACATACACACCCCACACTCCCACTTTTAAAAATAAATTATACATAAATGCATTTAAGGGGTATTGATCCTCATGAAAAACTGAAATAACAGGATGCACAGGCGTTCTTCTTTATTTTTCTAAATCATAGCCTTTCCCAAAAGACATGTGCATAACAGTTCCCTTAAAAAGCTCACTAGTTTTCTCTAACCTGGGGAAGAATAAAGAGTACCTCGAATCCCTCTTAAAGCATTTTATAAGTCCCTAATATTCTCAATTCTGATTTCATACAATCTGGGCAATATTTTCATTATAACTTAACTTCCAATGTAACTTTTTAGTATTCCAGAATGGATGGCAATTACACTTCTCATTATATATGAATGTATTGACATCCTGGTCTATGTAAGCATGGTTAGGGTGATGAAATCATCCCCAAGGTGCTGATGCTTTCTCAGTTTACAAATAAAGTTAATTTTCCAGGTCAACATGACTACAGTCAAAAACCATGAGAATGTTATGAATTTACCAATATAAATGCCACTTTATCATGTCTCTTGGCAGCCAGTCAATCTTCTGGGGCATCTTAACATTTCTTTGTTTCCTCTTTCAAATTGTGAATCAATACATGCATTTATACACATAAGTTACTAAATATCTACTAGTTGTCAGGCTCTGTTCCAGGTGAGGAGGAAGCATTAGATTCCGGCCCTCATTAGGCTTAGAAAATAGTAGGTGAAACAAAAATATAGGGGTGACAACACTACAATGTGTTAAATGCTACGGACAGATTCTGTGAGAACGTAAAAGAGGAATACAGAATATTTAATCTGAAAGGATCGCCTGAGCTAAGTGTTAAAGAGCACATAGGAAAGAACCAAATGAAAATAGAAGGGAAAGAAAAAGGGCTTTTTAGGTCAGAGGACTGGCGCTTGAGGTCAGGGTAAGGATGGTAAAAATAAATAAATAAATAAAGCTGATACAGGAAAAGATGCTCAACATCACTAATCATTGGGGAAATGCATATCAAAACCACAATGAGACATCACCCCATACCTATTAGAACAGCTATCACCAACAAGACAAGAGGTAAGTGTTGGCAAGGATGTGGAGAAAAGGGAACCCTTGTGCACGGTTGGTGGGAATGTAAATTGGTGCAGCCACTATAGAAAACAGTATGAAATTGCCTCAAAAAATTAAAAATTGAACTACCATATGACCCAGCAATCCCACTTCTGGATATTTATCCAAAGAAAACAAAAATACTACCTCTGAAAGATATATGCACGCCCATGTTCACTGCAGCATTACTTACAATAACTGACATATGGAAGCAACCTAAGTGTTCATGGATAAAAAAAAGTGGTGGTATGTACTGTATATACAATGTAATATTATTTAGCTGTAAAAGAGAATGTAATTGTGACTTGTGACAATGTGGATGGACTTTGTGAGCAATATGCTAAATGAAACAAGTCAGAAAGAGAAAGACAAATACCATTTGATCTCACTTATATGCGGAATCTTAAAAAACAAAAACAAACAAACAAATAAAAAATAAAAACAACCAAGCTCACAGACACAGAAAACAGACTGGTGGTTGCCAGAGGTAGGGGTGGGCTAAATGGGTAAAGGGAGTCAAAAAGCACAAACTACGAGTAAGCCATGGAGATATAATGTACACCATCAGTTAATATTCCATGACTATAGTTAATACTCTATTGCATATTTGAAAGTTGATATTCTCTTTAGACATCATTAGGCGCTGAAGCTCTTGCAGGACAGCTTTGATGTTATATAAATTCTGCCATTTTGCTAGCACTGATATGGCTCTTGGGTCCACCACTCCATTAGAACTATTAATTCCATTCATATTAATTTTGTCACAAATCTTATAAAGGAAGTTGCTTCTGGGTATTTAGGTCCACATTCTGTATATTTGGTTTTCATAAATTGTCCGAGCCTGTGGTGACTGCCATCTTACATTGCTGTTGCTCGAAAGCCACAAAGAATAACTTTTTACAAGTCCTCATCACAAGAAAAAAATTTTATAACTATGTATAATCATGAATATTTACTAAATATGTTGTGATGATCATTTTGCAATATATACAAATATTGAGTCATTATGTTGTACACCTGAAACTAATATAATGCCAATTATACCTTAATTAAAAAAAAGAAGCCAAGACACAAGACAGGAGAAAGGCCACCAAGGGCACTGTGCACATCCTGAAGAGTTTAGGTTACCAAGAAAGCTAGTCTGTTATGCCCGCAGTCTGACAGGAATAGATCTGCATGTTGGGAAGAACACTGCTGGTAAGGAGAAGCGAAAGGGGCATGGAGGGTTAGAGATAACTTGAGGGCAGGGGTACCCTTAAGGAAACTACTGTGGTAACCCAGGCATGCAATGATGAGGACCTGGACTAAGTAAGGTACTAGCATGGGGTTAAAGCAACAGTTCTCAACTGGCATTTTTAGTTGTCACAGCTGGGAAAGTACTACTGGAATCTAGTAGGAAGAAGCCAGAGATGCTGCTAACCAACCTACAGTATACAGGACAGCCCTTCCCACCCCCAAATGAAGAATGATCCAGCCCCAAATGTCAACAACACCACAACTGAGAAAACCTGGGATAGAAAGAGATTCAAGGTCTCTTAAGGAACTCTAGGAGATACAACTTATAGACTGACCTGGCACAGATGATGAGTATGAAGAGGGGTAGGAGTTCTAAATGTTTGCTGATTGTGGGGATCTGAGATGGAACAGAAAAGGCATGGGGGACAAATGGGCATCGTTTCCTGCTTTTCCAGATCTCTTCACACAGATTTGGAAGTATGGGTGGTGCACCCACTTTGGACATCGTGGTTGGGGGCATGAGAAATATTTGGACCAGAAAGTCACACTGGGAATTGAAAGAGTAAAAGAAGCCATAGGATTGGGTAAGAATAATACAAAGTAAGGGATGAGTACAGGGCATAATAAGAGACAAACACTGCATAGATACCTGGAACACACTGATATTTATGGAAAAATTGGCTCTGAGATAATTATTATTTTACTTGTTAAATTCTTTAACTTACACATAGATAGGATTTGACTTGGAAGGGATTAACCTTCCAAATAACCATTTTTAAGAACTATGTTTCTCCATTATTTCAATTCTCAAACTCATCTTAGAAATTCTGTGGTAAAAAGCCCTCCTATTTGGTCTCCCATTAACCAACATGCCTCATTACCTCTGATGCTCATGACAGATCACAGGCCTTGCCCCAACATGTCTCCTCTTCTTGTCAAGCAGTATGCTTACCAAGGGCCAATTTTATTTGTTCCAGGTAGTTATAATTATTATTACATAACTTAATAAAATATTAATGAACCAACAAAATAAACGTTCAAAGAGAAAAGTTGTTCCTATGAAAGTTAAGTTGAATGTTTTAGAAACACATAAAACCTTACCATAACCCAGTATACTGGGATCAAAAATTTTAATCACATAAATACAGTCAAGTTAATACTAAGTATCAACTGACCCAGTGCAAGCCTGCAGAGCTAGCTCTTAGGCATTTCAGGGGTTGGACCTGGGCTGTAAGCCTCACTCTGCCATATGTAAGCTCCAGGACCCTTCTGCTAGCTACTTAACCCAAGATTCAGTTTCTTCAACTATAAAATAGCAATAATGCCATTTTAACATAAGATTGTTTTGAGATTACACAAGGTATTTATAAGTGGCTAACACAATGCCTAACCCACAGAGAGCAAATGCCCAGTAGGTAATGTTATCTTTCATTCATTCCTTAGGAAAAGAAATACTTTTCTTTTAAAGAAGACCCAAGGTTTGAGATAACGTTTCATATTGTGATTACATTTTACAGCTAGCTGCTCTCATCTATCTTATGGAGTTCTAAAAAGATGTTCTGAAAAGGCCTACTACTTACTACCTGTAGGTTTCGTCCTACTGGTAAAAGCTCTGGTGAAGTCAAATCATTAAAAATAGCCCTGGGGCCGGCCGAGTAGCGCGATGGTTAAGAACTGGCTTGGGACGCCAGAG
>NW_017731494.1:536710-568651 GCF_001890085.2 Hipposideros armiger | reverse complement strand
GGAAGAGCACAATGATGGTGCCAACTTGGGCCAGTGAAGCAACGTCCTCCACAACTAGATTGAAGAACAAAACGACAGCAACTTGCCTGTTCCCCTTCCCCCAATTCCCCAGCACTGTTCCCATCCCCTCAATTCCCCAATAAAAATCTTAAAAAAAAAAAAAAATAGCCCTGGTGACAGAACTCACAAACAAAACAAAACCAATCCTGAAGGCTAAGACTCAAGCAATGTACACCTGACTTTTATGTAGTATATTAACCCTCATGTCTTTCTTCACATGGATTACATATCTCAGTAATAAAGGCAAGTATATTTATCTTGATATTATCATTATTCTCCCTTTATTTTAAATAAAGAGGATAAAACTGTCAATTTCCCTGAGAGTCCAGATGGGAGAGACCACATCATACTCATCGTTTGATTTGCAGCAGTAAAAAGTGTTTTGCATATATGAAATTGTATTTCTATTCTTCTTAAACTCAAGGTAGCCACAAAGTTATCACATCTACTCTTTTCCCAGTAAGTACATGTATGGGGAGGAGGTTTCCATGGGAAAGGTAAGAGCTTTCCCTCAAAATATTTCATTATAGAAAGAAAAAAAGAACACTCTTCCTAACAGGACTGCTGTCTCCATAAAGTGGGCGTGCAGAAGATGAGGTAATGATTATCACCAGATTAACAATTAGTACTTTTTGAAATTATGACTTCTGTGAGGCTGACCGAGTAGAAATATACACCTTCTGGGGCTTCCACTGCTTTTGGAAGAACTAACTAGAACTAACTAGCACCATTCATTAGGATGCAGTCTAAAGAAAACTGCGGAGGTTTTCAAACATGTACAATATTATACCTTTCGTGAACATTTGGTACTGTGAAGTTACCAAGTGTAGGACAGCTATAAATACTCAGATTAATGTGTAAAATCCTAATAAATACTGAGGAACTTACCTAGATTTATCCAAATTCCACCTGGCTTGAGTATTTTCCATATTGTGTCAATATAATCAATTACATTGTGAGCTGTGTCTATGAAGAAACAGGTAGCAATACAGTCCCAGGTATCTATTCAAGGAAAATCAAATTACTACATTTGTAATGTTATTTTGACTTTTAATTAATTCTACAAATGTACCAGTTATCTCTTACAGAGTATTTCATTTAACTGCAATGATATAGAAGCTAAATTGTTCCAATCAACTACTATAATCAAGGTAACCCAATAATCATTTATGAGATGCTTGGTAATTCATAAGTTATTAATCATTTTATAATCAATTTGGAAATCATTTTTGATAACCTATATCACTGTATATCTTTACCAAATGATATTTATGTTTTGTTTATAACCTATTCAACTTCTAGCCTTCACTTAAAATCAGTGAAGATGAAATCAGTCATTTGAATTTTAAAGTGTGACTTCAACCAATGTTTACCAATTCTGAAAGGTTTCAGAAAGATTGCATGGACTTGTTGGCAAATGAAAACGAGTGGCATCAAAATACTTAGAACATCCACCAGTTCTTCGGAGACTCCCTAGTGAAAATGGAGGGTGGAAGTAATCAGAGCAGGGGGTAGGAACCCAGCAGAGAACACGTGGAGGCTCTGGGCTGGCACACGGATAGACTGAACTGAAGGTGGGTGTCTGTACAAATGCTGGTACAATAAAAACACTGATCCAACCATGGGTTAACAACCTTCACCCATCTCTCTCAAACCTTGCTTCAAAAGAAAGTCGCTTTTCCTTGCCAAAGTGATATTTTCCATTATTTCACTCCTACTTTGAGACCTGATTCCTACTTTATCCCCAACACCTAACATCTTGCATCTCTCTCTACCTTCCCAGCACAGGTTTTCCCAAAGTCAGAGTTCTGGGAAAAATGAACAAAACCTTTACTATCTTGTTACTTTCCTGCTCCAATCCCTGCCAGGCTTCCTGTCTTTCTCAGAGTAGAACTCTGCCTCCCCAAACCCTCTCCAGCCTGATCTCCCACCACTGTACCCACTGCTCACTACCACCTCTGCCAAACAGCCAAAAGAACGCTCTAGCTCTCTTGAGCAGAACAAGCGCACTCCCAAACCCCTAATCCTCCTGCCTTTGCCATTCCCTCTGTCTGCAACATTTTCCTCCAAATATCTGAACGGCTGGCCTCTTCACTTTTTTGAGGTTCTTTGTTCCATGTTGTTTTTTTCCCCAGTTCTACTCTTAGGACGGTCTTCCCTGATAACTCTATATGACACAGCAGCCCCTCCCCAGTCCCTCATTGTCCCTTTTATCCTTAGTTGTCTTCCTCACAATGTTAATTTGTGATCGCCTCTCCCTATTAGAACACATAAGGTTCCCCATATACAAGAACTTTGTTTTGCCCACTGCTCTTTCCAATGCCTAGAACATATATGCTACTTAGCAGGTGCTCAACAAATACTTGTCAAATGAATGATTTGCTGATGCCATTACCATCTCCTTTTCTTTAATGCCTAGCTCAAATTTCTTCACTAGTTTGCCAGGCTGAAGTCCATACTTCACAGCCTGATTAAATCAAGGTCCCTCCACAATCTGGAAACAACCTACTTCTCTAGTCATACCTCTCATCAAATCTCCAAACAAACTTCCCTTTCCCTCCCTTCCAATCAGGTTGTTGTACCATCCCCAATGACCTTATTCATGCGAATCTCTGTGCATCTGCCTGCCTGGAATGCCACCCCTCTTTATCCTTCAAGTCACAGCCTCTCCACAAAGAACTCCCTTCTCACACTAACCCATTTCTACCGTTACTGCATTCATTACTCATTTGAACTTTGTTTACATGAAGCCTTATATTAATAGACCCAACAGTCTAAATTGCTTAATTGTGGGACCTTTTACTTCTGTATATTTCCCATCATTGCCTTTTATATGACCTTGAAAATATTCTAAATTGTCATTGAAGTATATACCTCATATTTTGTCATCAAAATGTACGCCCAAACTATGGCTCAGTATAAAATTAGTTCATTCAATTTAGAATAAGGGACAAGACCTTTAAAACACTTGCTTTAGACTTACTGCATTCTGAGTATATCTCCTGAAAATCTCCTGCTGTCATAGAAAAGTTAGAACCAGGAGGAAGACTGTGGGGGTCAACATCAGGGAAAAAGATGGGTCGAATCTGATCAGCTGACCTCCGGTTATTGCTAAACTGGTGGATCCAGGGATAAAGCTTATATTTATTAATTTCAGAACATCTGCAAAATATGAGCATAAAATTCAGTGTTAACTAAATATTTTACCAAAAAAATCTACTTTAAACACTAAAATATAATCTGTTTGATTGAAGGTTTACTTATATAATTCATTAATACTTAAAAAATGCTACCACTACCACCCCCCACACTGTTATCTGAAAAATGCACATATACATGCAGATGAGTAACCAATAATGAATTAAAAAACAGAAAAAAATTAAATTCTGAGATATGTTATTCACTCAAAGTTTTAAAAATGTATTTCCGAACTTCAAACTCAAGTAAAGAATAGTCCAAGTATTTTTTCCAAAGTGGTATGGGTTTTGTTTGCTACTTATTTTAATTATGCTGTACAACCCTCTCCCTTTTACCTTCTCCTTATCCCCTAACTCATACTGCCACCAAGACAACATGTTTTTTAAACAGGCAGCTATTACTTTTTCTCTAACACTCCTCTTCTGGCTTTAAAAATAACAACTCTTTTCCACTACTTACTAAAAGAGGCCACTGAAGTTCTGAGAGATCTCTCCAACTCAGTCATGTGAGCTTATTTGGCCATTTTATAAGAATTTGATTAAGAGGAAAGAAGTTATAATTGCTACACTGCACTCTTATTCCACTGAAGAAACAAAAGGGTGAAGAAGTTTACGAAACAATGAGAAAATATTCCTTCCTGGATTATACTTAGTCCTGAAATTCTGCACAGAAATCATTTCGCGTTCATGGAATGCCAAATCACTAAAGCCACTTACCCATCCTGTTCAAAATTCTGTTAACTAGGCAACTGATTAAAACGGATAACTGTATATAAGCAATTTTATTTTAATATAATATCTATGATATATACCATAATTAAGTACTATGTACTTATCTTCAAATTCAGAATTGTTCAAAAATAGGTAAGTCAATCTGATTCTGAGAAATTACTATTTCTAGCAAAAAGTAAATTAAATACCTGTTGAGTACAAAGTTGGAAGAAAAGAGCATAAAAAAACTCCATTCATTTCCTTGACAAGCATAACCTAGCATAGCTATTTCCCAGGCCAGTCTTCCTAGTCCAGCACCAGGTACCAGAATATTTACTTTAGAAGGATCCCTGAAATGAAATAAGGCAATTATGTCCAACCCCTTAAAGAAAAAAAAAAAGACAAAATCCACATTAACAACTAGAAACTTAGATATTTAATAATAAGCTCACTCAAGACTCTACTTAAAATTGAGAACTACTTCTAAATATCAATGAAAAAGAAAAGTATAAGGAATTATATGTTCAGATATCAGGTGAGGGTTTTAGTCCCAAAATATTATTTTTCAGAAAAAATGTAGTCACCTTTTTTCTGAAGACTTATGAAGACACTCAGTCCTAGCAGCTGTCACCTGAACAACTGTCTTAGGAAGACAAATTATCCCAAAGGGATCCCAATATGTACAAAGAAATTGAACAAAATTATTTTATCATGAGACAGTAAAAGAAAACTTAGCTTTATTTCTAAATTCTATATGTAATACATTGGTTTATGTTAACTATTAAATAGATTAAATATATATAAATTTTAATGTGTCAGGTATATCTTTAAAAGCTTCTATTTCAGTTGGCAAAAGAATTGGAGGAGGGGATATTCTCATGGGGAAAATGGGGAGCTGCCTTCTAATTGATACGACATACGTATCATACCAAACCAGTGGGATACAACCAAACTGTTCTCCACTTATTAGCATCACTCTACCACAACTTTACTTTGCTATAAAATCCAATATTCCACTTTCAAACTGCTAAAAATTAGCCTTGTCAAAGCAAGGCTTTCTCTGGGCTTCTGGTAAATCACTATAGCCCTAAAGAAACTAAAATAATATTCTTACAGAAAACCAAAGAAAAATGTGTGATCAGCTGTCATGTCAATTAAAAAGGAATTTCATAATTGTCTGTAGTCCCCAAATTTAGTTCATAAACCAAATCCAATTTCCGAATCTACTCCTATGTACAATTCTTTTCTATCTTTAAACTACATGGTCTTTAAGTTTAACGGTGTGCTCCAAACAGCACCAGGGCTGCTTACTAGTCGCCCCTATGATAACCTTAGCATTTCCCACTTTGGAATGAAAAAGAAACAAACTATGGAGCTTTTGGAAATTCTGTCTACAAATATAGTAACATGGGAATTTTCCTGGGATCATTCAGTCTTAAATATGTATATATGGAACATGTATTTGTATAACAACCTTAACCAAGTTTATTTAGTTTGTTTCACTGTTGAATTTTACGTATACGGTAAGGCATAAACCGAAATTTGTTAAAAATGGTTTGACAAATAGGATTATGATTAGTAAGACATCCTTTAATGCTTGATATGGGCAAACTAATGCCAAGGTGCCATGTGATAGTTTTCACTAAAATGCCTTCTTCTCATTCTAGACTATACACAATGTGAGTGTGCGTGTGTGTGTGTGTGTGTGTGTGTGTGTGTGTGTGTGTGTGAACACTAATTTTTAATGAAAAGAATGGGTACATCTTCTCACTTTGTTCAGGCCTACCTATACGGTCATCTAAGAAAAACATACAAAATTTGAATATTAGAGTTTGAAAAACTCCTAGCTGTAGAACTCTGTGCTACCTCTTATATGAAGGACTGGCCACTGAGGCACCCACCCAGGCCTCTCTGTCTCATTTCCCAACCCCAGCAGACCCATCCAAACTCTTAACTCTCCAGAATTACCTCTTTTTTCAGTTCCCATTTGCCCAATCAAAAAACATGCATTTCTCCCAAGTGGCTGTTTTCAGCTTAGATTTTTTTTAAAAAATCAAAGCAATGCAACAGAAAGAAAAAGGATTTGCAAATAAATTCACAAAGTACTTAAATCTTTATAAAAATAATCACTAAATCAATTTCTGAATGGCTAATCATGATTCTTAATTGCTGATCATGAGTAAAAAAATTGCCGCGCAGAAGCACCTAAATGAATCTCAATGGCATGGAGTAAAAAAGCCCATTTTAAAAGGGTAACATTCTATATGGTTCCAGTTATGACTGTCTCAAGAACACAAAACTCTAGTGTGATAGATGAGCAGTTACCACAGGTTAAGTGTGGGGAGTGTGTCAATATGAAGGGAAACATGAGGGTTTTTTGAGGAGTGATGAAACTTGTTTCCTGTTGATGGTGGTTATGAAAATCTACATGTTAAATCTCTTAGAACTATACACCAAAAAGGTAAATTTTACTGTTAATTAAAAAAAATACCATGGAGAAATTATAAATCATGTTAAACTTAAGGACAAGTTGTGTTAATAATGGTACCAATTATTTTATTAACTTAAGGAGTCAACTTTATTACTGCTGTTATCAAATTCTCCCTAACTAATCACATAGAACTCTCTACCCCCACCTTGTGGCAAAAATTTTCTGCATAAAACTTCTATTGAACAGCTGTCATCAAGCCCAGGAACACAGAATATATCAAGGCCCTATCTTGAGGGCCTTGGGTTAGTAGAAAGCTATCTATTATTTGTATTATGACAAAAAGGATCTCAGTGGGCATATAAAGGGAGACATTAAAACAAACTCTCTAGAATTGAAAAAATGATCAAGAATTAAGCAATGAATATGCAAGATGAATAGAGATTTTCCCTAAATCTTTGTTCTTAGTTTGTTTTTTTTCATTTGGGTCTTTATATAAGGCATATTAATGGCATAATGGAAAGTTCCTCTAATTATAATGTATATGAAACTAAGTCACTCTAAAAAGCAGTTTTGGCTATGGATCCTTATAAAGTCTAGGACATTTATTTCTATGAAGGTATTTCTGTGGAGAATAAGAGATACATAAATCTAACTATAGACCTTTAGGATGAGCTGAGTTTAACCTCAGCTAAAACTTGGAAAACCAGGAATAGAGGCATATAATTAATATACGGCTCAATGATCAGATATTGACTGCTGGAGGTTCTTAGCAAAACTAAGTAAGCAAACAAGTTTACCTAGTTATTAAGGTCCAACTATGAAGAAGCAGTGTACTATAAATGCAACACCCCTGGATAATAATGGTAGGCGTCTCAACAGTTTATTCCACACAAGCAAGGAGAAGGAAGGGTACATCTGTAAGGACAGAACAGAGCGCCACTGTGTCTTAAGAGGCTGTGGATCCCGTTTGCATTATCCCCTGTGCTCTACCTATTTTACCAGCAGTAAATGTTCTTCAGAGTGGTTTCCTTTATTGGACACAATGATTTTGGCATTGCAGTTGCAGATTAGCAAATTACAAAACAAAATACTTTCTCTTGTTGGGTCAACATGACACTTGGCTGACCCCTGGTGGTAGAAGTATGCACTACCTTCAAGCATCAAAAGGGTTCATTCAATTCTGATTGAATCATAGCAACATACTGTCCAACACAGTAAAAGCCACTAAGCTACTTGTGGCTGGCTACTGAACACTTAAAATGTTGCTAGCTCTAATTGAGATGTGCTGCAAGTATAAAATGATACCAGATTTCAAAAACTTAGTATAAAAAAAGGAATATAAAATACCTCATTAATAATCTTGTATACTCAAGTCGAAATATTTTAGATATACAGGGTTATTAAAGTGCATTAACTTCACTCATTTCTGTTTACTTTTATATAGCTATTAGAAAATTAAAAATAACATGTCGTTTGAATTATATTTCTATTGACCAGAGCTGGTCTAAACAGAGAAATTGTAAAAGCACAACTTTCAGCAAAAAAAAAAAAATTTGTGAAATGTCACAAACCACTACATGAACTTTTAAAACATACAGGATAACATATGTATTTTTAGGGGTATATGAGCATATAGTTAATGTACGAAGGTAAGATAAGAGTAACAAACAATTCATGTTCATTGTTATCTCTGGAAATAGAGAAGAATGTACTCTGTATGTGGTTTGCAGGGCAGTTTCAACTGTACCTGTAATGTTTCTTTAAAAAAATACTCCAAAAAATCTTAAGTAAATATAACAAAATATCAAAGTTTAATAGAGCTAGTTGTTGTAATACTGTTTTAAGTAGAAAATGGGTTGAAATCAGGATTAGGATTTAGCCCCTTCAAAAATACAGTCCCAACTTACCTCTTACTCCCAACAAAAAAACTCCATGTATCAGCCAAACTTCTCACCAATTCCATAAAACACTTTCTCACCTTAATTTTTAGAGCTCCTACACCCCCATAGAAACTCAGGTTAAATTATCGCCTTATCGATGAAGTCTCTCCCAAATATCCCGGGCAAAGCTTGAGCTCATTTCTCGATGCTTTCAGTACTTCATTCATACCAGTTATATTGTAGTTTATATGTCAAGTTCTTCACTTTGCTTCTTTCATTTAATACAGGAGTCAGTAAGTGTGACCCACAGGCTAGTCATCTGTTTTTGTAAACAAGGTTTGATTGGAACATAGCCATTAGGTACTGTCTATGGCTGCATTCCTATGACAACAGAACTGAGCAGTCCACAGAGATCACACTGCTGGCAAAGCCTAAAATATTTACTAGCTGGCCCTTTAAGAAAAAGTTTACCAATCCTGATCTAAGGCATCTTGAACCTCTTTCCTTATCATTACACAGAACTTTCTTAATCTGTTTTATGGCTGAATAAGTATTCTATTGCATGATCGTACAATAACGTTATAAAAACCTGCTAATTAAGAACATTTAGATTTTTTCCTGTCTTTTGTTAATCTGTTAAAACTAATATCCTTACATACTTTCCCACATGCAGGAGTATATGTATCTGTAGAAAGCTTCTCCAAGACTGAATGTCAAGAGTCTTTTAAAAGACATACATTTCATTTTTCTTAATAATTACCAAGTTGCCTCCATAAAATTTTACTAATTTATTCTTCCATCAGCAACATGTGTTTCCTTGCATTTTCACTACGTTATATACCTTCTAAATCTTCACAATGTAGTAAGTGAAAAAAGGCATCTCAGTGAGGCTTTTACACTTGCATTTTCTTATGAGATTGAGCATCTTATATTTCCTTTTCTGTGAATTGTCTACTTAAACTATTTTTCTATTAAGTTATTAGTATTGAATTGTTTTTCCACTGAGTTATTACTCTAGATTTGTTTAAGCACTTGAAATCTTGTATTGTATGAGCTTAAGATTTTGATTTGAAACAAATCTGAAATACGTATCTGTATTTAGTCTAAGGGAGCTTTCAGGATGAGGGAGAAGTGTATTTTCAGTCTCTAAGCTACTCGTATTGGCAGTCTACATTCCCTTCATTTTCTCTTTTAAAATGGCTTCTTTTAGCTAAACGAGTTCTTTCATAAATTATAACTTATATTCCTTATTTTGATAATCCAAGTGGAAAAATGCTTATTTTTAAAGCTATATATATTTTTTCCTAATGTCCAACTATATAAAAGAAAAAAATATATTCAATATAGTCAATAGTATACCAATATCTTCTTGGGGTGTTAAGACATATATTAAAAGGCAAACAAATTTTCCTACCACAAACAAAATATCACTTCAAATTCTTCTAAAATAGAATGAGTTAATGAAATTAAGATTTTTCAGGGTTTGCATCCAATTTCAGAATTCATAAGAGAACATGATTCTACATGGTTGTGATTTCTCATTTCAAGTAGGACTCAAACTTAGGAATCTCTTTTTCATTAGCACCTATAAAACTTATAGCACTAAATCCTTAAGCTAATAACTATTGAAGTGTTTGGCACTCAGCACAATTAAAATAGCATTTGCTTATGTAATAAATAGACCCCAATACAAACATCAATCTGTGATTTCAAAGGTCCTTGGGCTTGCAGACCCGGGCATTTAAAAATTCTAAACAGGTACAAATTGGACAAACTGATAAGACAAATGTGTTTTCATAGGAAAAATATTTTAATGATCACAGGTATAGTTAATTCTATACATATTTAAGTAAACTATCTTTTATAAACACCTCAGTTAGAAAAGGCCTTTATTGAAATTTCAAAAAGAAAAGAACACAATCAAAAGGCTAACTGACATAAATTTGAGTCAATCCAGCCAATGTAAAGATATCAAATGATTGCTGTAGCACAAACAGAATACTGGAAATTTATCCGAGACCTAAACTTGACCAGGATTTATCTAGAATCAACCTGGATTCTGAAGGGCTATAATTATGTCCCTTTTTTGGAATTTGGAGTTTACTTTTTATGGCAAAGTTATGACTTTAATATGGACACAGACTTTACTGTGTTTTATTTGCTTTATTTTTAAAGGTTTTTTGATAGTTCATCTTATCTACTATAAGGAAACCAATCTAAATTAAACTGGCAAAACAAATGACATAGGAAGAAATGTGTGAAATTCCCACTGGGTTCAAGAATGGCAAGAAAGGAGTTTAATATTCTGGTACACTTCATTTAAAGTTTCGATATCTCTATCCCTTGTATAAAATTGATTACTTTCAGAAAAAGGGAAATGGGTGGCTGGGTAACAATTATGGGAAGGAGAGTTTATATCCTTTGAAACCTTTTAAATTTTGAACCCTGTGAAATGTTTTACCTATATAAGAAAAACGTTTAATTATTCTCTTATACCTTACTAACTACTTTTCAAAAACAAAGATATTTTGAATTTTGAGAAACATCTGGACTTTATGTTTACAGAAGCCATTAAACTATTATCTATTATTTTATAGAGCAGAACACTGAATATACACATTGAGAGAGTACCAACTAGAAACTTTAAGAATATAATACCCCTTTGAGGAAACAATGTTTGTAAAGTTCATAAAACTTGTAACATTTTAAAACAATGAAAAATAACAAAACGTAAGAGATTAAATCATAATTCTAACAGTTGTAGAGTATTTAATGTAGGACCATTAATAAAATCAACAAAATAACCTGTAGCATTTATGAAGGTGAACAAAGGTAGACTTTAAGAACTGAGTAAAGTTTATTTATTCCAACTTAAGCCATGAGTCCTCAAAACAAGCCTTACTGAGGAAGATTTCATATCTTATAAAGAAGAATTAAAAGCAGGTTTCAATGTTGCCACCTCAATATTCCATGGGTACAGGGGCAAAGATGCTCCTAACAAAGAAAAGTCCTTGACTAGACTGGTGAATTCTACGAAACATTTAAAGAATAATGAACATCAGTTCTTTTCAAATTCTCCGAAAAAAACTGAAGAGGAGGGAGAATTTCCTAATTCGTTCTATGAGGTCAGCATTATCCTGATACCAAAGTCAAATAATGGCATCACAAGAAAAAAATTCACAAGGATTTTCACAAAAGAAATAAGATGTATATGCCTTATATATATAGATGCAAAAATCCTCAACAAAATATTAGCAAATTGAACCCTAGAACATATTAAAAGAATTATTCAGCATGACCACGTGGGATTTATCTCAGTAATGCAAGGGTGCATTAACATAAGGAAATCAATGTAATATATCACATTAAAAGAATAAAGAATAAAAAAAAATCACAATCCATTCATTTGACATAGAAAAGGCATTTGACAAAATGTAACACCTTTCATGATAAAAAAACAAAAACAAAAACAAAACCCTCAGGACAGTAGGAGTAGAGGGAAAATTCCTCAATATGACAAAGGGCATTTATGAAAAACCCACTGCTAACATCATACTCAATGAAGAAAGACTGAAAGTTTTCCCTCTAAGACCAAGAACAAGATAAGGATGTCCCCTTCATCACTGCTATTCAACATTGTACTGTAAGTTCTAGCCAGAGCCATTTTTCTAATGGGAAAGGAAGAGGTGAAAACTATCTCTGTTCACAGGTGACATATCTTGTATGTAGAAAATCCCAATGAATCCACAAGAAAGCTACTAGAGCCAATAAACAAATTAAGCGAAGTTGCAGGGTATGAGATCAACACATAAAAATCAGTTGTTTCTATACATCATCAATGAGCAATCCAAAAAGGAAATTAAAAATGCAATTCCAGGGCCGGCTGAGTGGCTCAGTTGGTTTAGAGCTCACTCAAGAGTTTGAGCTCTGAGCAACAGCGGTTCGAGTCCCGGCCCGAGCTGAGCAGCCACTGAGCTGCCAACAGTGGCAGGATGGCTCAGCTAAAATAATAAAAAAATAAAAAATAAAGACTCAAAAAATGCAATTCCATTTACAACACCATATAAAAGAACGAAATACTTAGGAATAAATTGAACCAAGGAGGTGAAAGACTTGTACACTGAAAACTATAAAACACTGCTGAATGGTATCAAGAAGATCTAAATAAACGGAAACATCTTGTATTCATGGATAGAAAGATTTAACCTTGCTAAGATGTCATACTACCTAAAACAATCTACATATTCAACACAACTCCTAACAAAATTCCAATAGCCTTTTTCACACAAAGGAAAAGCTGATTCTGAAATTCATATTTGTACGAAACTACAAGAGGCCCCAAATAGCCAAAACAATCTTGAAAAAGAACACATTGTAGGACTCATTATTGAATTCAAACTTATGAAGCTACAGAAATTAAAATAGTAAAGTACTGGCATATGGGCAGGCTTACAGATCAAGGAAATACAAAGCCTGGAAATAAACCCTTACCTATAATAGATGGTCAATTGATTTTCAACAACAGCATGGAGACGTTTCAATGGAGAAAGGACAGTCTTTTTTAACAAATGGTGCTGGGAAAATTGGATATCCACATTTAAAAGAATGAAGTTAGGCCCTTATTTTATATCATATACAAAAATTAACTCAAAATTAATCAAAGACCTAAACTTAAGCCTAAAACTGTAAAACTCTTAGAAGAAAATATTAGGAAAAATCTTCATGACATTGGATTTGGCAATGATTTCATGGATATGACATGAAAAGCAAAACAACAAAAGAAAAAAAATAGACGAACTGGACTTCATTAAACAGATAAAATTTTGTACATCAAAGGACACTAACAAGAAAGCAAAAAAGACAACATATAGAATGAGAGAAGATATTTACAAATCATGTATCTGACAAGGGATTGCAAAAAAAGAAGTCAAAGATCACACAATCTCATCTATGACAAACCATCTTTGATCCAGATATAATAATATTAAAAGCATGAAGAGATAGATATATAAAAAATCAGAAGCCCCAACCATACTATGTTCTCACTAATAAAACTGGAATACAAAATGCATGAACAAGTCCATAGACAATAAAAATGTAAATTAAAACTTTGTCAAATGAGTATTATATATGTCAAGTAGTACCAGTAGCTGAAGTATATGAAATCTGTTTAGCTCTGAAGCCTATGAATAAACTTTTCTAGAAAAACATCACTAAAAAACTTCTTCCTAAGTTGTATCTGCAGAGCACAAGAAAAAAAAGGCAATGAATTATTACTTATACTATCCCTGAATCTGGGACATTAGATATTTAGATATGCAGAAATAAAGTGTTTTGTTTTTTTTTTCCAACATCTGATAACATCGCTGGAATAATAATAAATTCAACTGTGCTTTCAAAATTACTTGCTCACTGAGCTATTTCTCACACCCAGAATACTATGTCTGATCAAGAAATATTTATAGAATTAATTTTCCGGTCAAGATGGCAGAGTAGGTAAATGCTGTGTTTGCATCCTCTCACAACCACATCAAAATTACAACTGAACTACAGAACAACCATCTTTGAGAATTGCCTCAAGTCTAGTTGAACGAAAATCCTATAACTAAGGATATACAAAAGAAGCCACCTTGAGACTGGTAAAGATGTGAAACGGGCTGGTCCCACACCCATGTGTGGCAGTTAAAAATTGAAAGGGATATCTCGGCTGAAGAGGTTCCCCACTAAGAAGCCTGGGGTCCCAGGTCCACACCAGGCCTCTCAGCCCAGGGTTCAGTACCAGGAAGAGAAGTCACAACTTCTGGTTGTGAAAACCAGTGGAGATTGTGGCTGAGTGAGATGGAGGATCTGGTGGAGTCCCAGGCGCTCCTCTTAAAAGGCCTGTGCACAAACTTACTTGCTGTCAGACTCACTCGATCTGAGCTCCAGCACTGTGGCAGCAGCTCAAAAGGTACCAGGGACATATGGGGAGAACCTGAATTGTCTGGCTTCAAGGCGAGGGCTGGAGGGACAGCTTTCTCCTAGAGCAGCGGTTCTCAACCTGTGGGTCGCGACCCCTTTGGGGGCCGAACGACCCTTTCACAGGGGTCGCCTAAGATCATCGGAAAGCAAAAAGATATTTACATTACAATTCATAACAGTAGCAAAATTAGTTATACAGTAGCAACGAAAATAATTTTATGGTTGGGGGTCACCACAACATGAGGAACTGTATTAAGGGATTGTTGCGGCATTAGGAAAGTTGAGAACCGCTGTCCTAGACAGAAGTACTGGCAGAGCCAGTGTTCCTTTGTTGAGCCCTACTCCATCCAGTGTAAATACTTAGGCAGGTACCATATTTGAGTCTCCATCAACACTTTTCACCTAGCGCTGGTGATTCCCTGAGACCCCTCCCCATCCAACTTTTGGACCCACGCAAGCTGCTTCAGGGACTTTTCCATACAAATGGCCTGTCTTGGCTCATGCTGCAGAGTTTTCTAAAATCTCTCAAAGGTTCACAAACCCCAAACAAGCAGCATTTGGCCTCAGTGTGCCCTGTACCTCTAATTAAGCAGCCCCAAGCCTGGCACTAGTGGCAGCCAGACTTGTGTCTCAGCTTTGCCTGTCCCAGGCACGTCTAAGCCCAGAGTGAGTAGCAGCCATCTGTAGATTGCTTTATGGTTCATACCAGGTGGCACCGGGCAGGGCACAGGTTGTGTCTGAACTTGGGCTGTAGCGGGGCCCTCCTCGGAGGCCCCAAGGCCGGCATGCACAGTGGCTGGCTTCAGACCAAGATGGAGCACCACCCAGCCGCCTCTGCGGACAACATACCCAATGGGCACACTGGGCAGGCACCAGAGCCCTGCTAACGCAAACCCTGCTCCATAGGGTCAGCCCCTGCACAACAGCTCCTCCACTGCAGTCACAGTCAGTCCTCACACCCAATCAGCCTGAGGGTCAGTCCCTCCTACTGACATGCAAACAGCAACCAAGGATCAACTACAACAGGAGGGCACACGCAACCCACACAAGGGACACACCTGCAGCTCCTGGCTCAGGCGACCATGGAAGAATGCACCACTAGGTCCCACAGGACACCTATTATGCAACTACTCTACTAAGACCAGGAAACAAAGACCTACCTAATACATAGAAACGTACGCAGGGAGGCAGCCAAACTGAAGAAACAAAGAAACACGTCCCAAATAAAAGAAGAGAACAAAGCTCCAGAAAAAGAACTAAACAAAATGGAAACATGCAATCTACCAGACACAGAATTCCAAATACTGGTTATAAAGATGCTCAATGATCTCAGGGAGAACTTCAACAAAGAGATAGGAAATGTAAAAATGGATAGAAAACAAAAAAAGCACCAGTCGGAAATGAATAATATAATAACTGAAACAATGAATACCTTAGAGGGAATCAACAGTAAATTAAATGAAGCAGAGGAGTGCTTCAGTGATTTAGAAGATAAGGTAGCAGAAAACATCTAATCAGAACAGCAGAAAGAAAAGGGAATCAAAAAAAATAAGGATAGTTTAAGGGGCCTTTGGGACAGCATCAAGCGTACTAACATTCGCATCATAGGGGTACCAGAAAAAGAGATAGAGCAAGGAATGAAAACCTGGTTGTCTGAAATGAAAGACTAGAACAAAGAAATCTGAAGAAATAATGAGGGAAAACTTCCCTAACCTGAAGGAAACAGACATACAACCCAAGCAGCACAGAGAGTCCCAAACAAGATGAACCCAAAGAAGCCCACACCAAGACACATCATAATTAAAATACCAGAGGTTAAATACAAAGAGGGATTCTTAAAAGCAGCAAGAGAAAAAAGCAGTTAGTTATCTATAATGGAGCTCCCATTAGACTATCAACTGATTTCTCAAGAGAAACTTTACAGGCCAAAAGGGGTTGGCAGGAAATATTCAGTGATAAAAAGCACAGGCCTACAACTGTTATAATCCCCTCCCTTTGAGTGTGTCCAGGACCTATGAGTTGCTTCTAGCCAACAGATGTCACTTCTGAGATTATGTTACATTATGTAAGACTCCATTTGGAGGCTGCTTGCTCTCGACTTCCTTGCTGTTTTAATAAAGTGGCCACTTGTAAAAGCCCAAAGACAAGGAACTATGAAGGCTTCTAGGAGCAGAGGCAAGTTTTCAGCCCATAGTCAACAAGAATCCAGGGCCTACAATGAAATAAATTCTGCCAGCACTAGTGAGCTTAGAAGTAGATACTTCCAAAGTCAAGCATCTCTATGAGAACATAGCTAGCAGACATCTTGATTGCAGTCTTATAAGGCCACACACAAGGAACTCAGTTAAGTCTTACCCAGACTTCTAACTTATAGAAACTGTGAAATAATAAGTGTGTGCTGTTTTAAGCAGTTAAATTTGTTACATAGCAATGGATAACTAATACACAAACCATGCTACATACACATTTACCTTTCAGATACAGGAATCCCACATCTAAGAATTTACACTACAGATATACCTCCAACAATGCCAAGATTCATATGCATAAGGTTATTAATTGTAGCATTATTTATCATTGTAAGATACTGCCAACTACTTGAATAACCAAATATAGGAGATTGGTTGAAGTACTCTAAAACTGTAAAAAAAAAACAACTGAGGAAAACCTCCATGAACTGATATGCAGCTATTTCTAGGATATATTAAGTGAAAAAAACAAAGTGCAAAATAAAATACACAGTATGCTACATTCTGTGTATGAAAAAAGGGCGTACTTAAAGAGAAAAACATTTATCTGCTTACTTTCATAAAAAAACTAAAAAAGGATAAAGAACAAATCAATGATACTGATTACCTATATGTGGTGCGGAACTGGGGTTGGGGAGTGAGATGGAGTATAGTAGGAATAGGGGAGGGAATGGTACTTTTTCTGAATATTACTGTTTTATCTAGTTTTGCCTACTTTGATAGTTCACAAATCAAAAAATAAAAATAAATCAACAAGGATGAGGTGGGGACCGGGGACACACAACCCTAACTGAAAGCAATCCGAAACAAATAAACCTCAATGTACTGAATTTCAAATAAAAAATAACTACACTGAGGGTGAAGGGGTTGAAGGGGAGCTAATATGAATAAATAGTGAAGCATATTTTTATTACATACTCTTGGTTTAGGGAGAAAAATAATGGCTAGCAAATCTTGAACTCCTTTTGGTAGTTCTGTTTTTCATAGTGGTACGGAGTTAGCAATTCTGAAACAATTTTGTCTGTATTATGATTGAGTGAATGAGTAAATGTACTGATGCTGTCAGAAGCCAGGGTCCTCAACTGTGGATAAAAGCAGACAGATATAAAGAATGAGGGAGTCAAAGAGGAACCAAATGGGGTTGGATTGGAATTGGAGGTATCAGTATGCATTCATGATTTCTAGTGTGTGTGTGTCTCTGTGTGTGTGTGTGTGTGTGTGTGTGTGTGTGTGTGTGTGTGTGTGTGTGTGTGTGTTTCTGTCCACTGAAAGGCCCAGAAGCAATGACATTAATATATTAATATTAACAACGAACATGCCTAGTGCCAGTTCTTGGTTTCTATATATCACTCTGCATTAAAAGGAACCAGGTCCTTAAAAAAGTACTGAGGGCTGGCCGAGTGGCACGATGGTTAAGAACTGGCTTGGGACGCCAGAGGGCCCCGGTTCGGATCCCACATATGAGGGCCAGTGACACTGCCCTCTACAGCTAAGATGCTGAACAACAGCTCGACCTGAAGCTGGGCTGCCGTGAGTCGCTGGCGACGGTGTAGGCTGCAGCCCCTGTGGCAGTGGGTTGCCATGGGCTACCGTATGTAGCCAGCAGCCAGCGTGAGCGGCCAGCAGCTGCAGTGAGCGGCCGTCCAGAAGCCGGCGATTGATCTGCCTCGCCCAGGAAGAGCACAATGATGGTGCCAACTTGGGCCCGTGAAGCAATGTCCTCCACAACTAGACTGAAGAACAAAAGGACAGCAACTTGTCTGTTCCCCTTCCCCCAATTCCCTAGCGCTGTTCCCATTCCCCCAATTCCCCAATAAAAAACCTTTAAAAAAAAAAAATACTGAGTTCCAGGACTGACCTAAGGAAGATACAAGATGGGCTGGATATACCTTATTGTGTTAGAAAGTAAGGAAGTGCTTAAAAAAAAGGAAGACTGGGGCATGCCATGCCAAAAGGACATAGGAGCCAAATAAAGGGACTCCTTTTGGCCAAATATAAGGCAATATGAAAACAAAATAAAAAAGCAATATCAGGCCGGCCAAGTGGTGCGTTGGTTAAGAACTGGCTTGGGATGCCAGAAGGCCCCGGTTCGGATCCCACATATGAGGGCCAGTGACACTGCCCTCCATAGCTAAGATGCTGAACAGCTCAACCTGGACCTGGGTTGCCATGAGTCACCGGCGGTGGCATAGGCTGCAGGCCCTGCTGCAGTGGGTTGCCATGGGATACCGTGTGTAGCCAGCAGCCAGCGTGAGCGGCCAGCAGCCACCGTGACTGGCCGTCCAGAAGCCGGCGACTGATGTCCCTCACCCGGAAAGAGCGCAATGATGGTGCCAACTTGGGTCAGTGAAGCAACGTCCTCCACAACTAGACTGAAGAACAAAAGGACAGGAACTTGTCTGTTCCCCTTCCCCCAATTCCCCAGCGCTGCTCCCATCCCTAATTCCCCAATAAAAAAATCTTTAAAAAAAAAAATCAATAATAATGGGTTATAACCATTGAATATAACTGAATAAAATGAACCATGAGTCCTTCCTGATAATAGATATATTGATATAGTAGATGCTGACTGATCATTGTAGTATTAAATTACCATTCCACAGCCACCATAGCACAGGTCGGTTCATGCAAGAATTATCAATGAATGATAATTCAAAGGGGAGAAAGTTTGAGAAATAAAAGGATATTAACTGCATGGTCTCAAAGTGTCTCCCCAGGAAATGCTTATTAGTTGCAAGAAGAGAATCAACAACTAAAAGGTGAGGAAACCAAATAATATCTTGATTGGGTGATCAAAATTAAAATCATCAATGATGGGCTGACAGACATTGTATGTCTTTGAATGTGGTATCGTGAAAGAGACACAACATCAATTATGTATCATTTTGACAGGGAACATATAATCTAGATCTAATCATAGAGAAACATCAGACAATGTCAAACTGAGGAGTATTCTATAAAATAACTTCCCTTCAGTCTTCAAAACTATCAATGCCATAAAGTTAAAAAAAAAAAAATGGCCAAGGAACTGATCCAGATTAAAGTCTAAGACACTACAATCAAATGTAATATAATACCCTGGATTCGATTCTAGACTGGACAAAAAACTGAGTGTTATAAAGGACATCATTAGGATAATATATGAAACTTGAATATAGATTGTAATTTAGAAAACAGTATTCAAGGTTATATTTCCTTAATCTGGTAACTGCACTGTGTTTACATAAGAGAATATTATTGTTCTGAAGAATTAAGCAGTAAAAAACACGATCTAAGGGCCGGCCGAGTGGCTCAGTTGGTTAAGAGCTCACTCAAGAGCGCAAGCTCTGAACAACAGCAGTTCAAGTCCTGACCCGAACTGAGCTGCCGCTGCTGTTGGCAGGATGGCTCAGCTGAAAAATAAAACAACCAACCATGATCTATACAAACTGCTCTCAAATGGTTTAATAATAATTGTGTGTATGTGATTGTGTATTGTGTACATATATTATATATGCATATATTAGACATACACGTAAGGGAAGGTAGGAGTGAGGAAAGTAGAAAAAGGAAATGAAGCAAATGTCAAATGTTAAGAATTGATGAATTTAGGTAAAGAGTATATGGGAGCTCTCTGCACAATTCATATAACTTATCTGTAATTTTTAAGTTATTTCAAAATAAAAAATTTTTTAAAAAGAAAGAACATGCGCGCGCGCACACACATTGAAATTTCTGGAAGGATATACCAAACTTAAATATGTCAATCACTGAGAAGGGAAAGGACATGAGGAAAAGGAACCTCTCTACAAAGATCCTTTAAATGACAGATTGAATTTCATTCAGTGATTCTCTTGAAACATACAGCCTCTAAGTCAGGGGTTCCTAACCTGAGATCCACGGACCCAAGGGGTCTATGGAGAGAATTCACTGGATCTATGAAGGAGATAGGAAAAAAAAAAAATTACACTTTAATTTCATTAACCTTTAACTGACATTTTTTTCTTCAATTATAAATGCAGGCAACAATCAACAGTAGTTTTAGGAATATGTGTGACTTTATCACCAATGGAAACCACATATATTTTCACTTCACATTAGTTGTTGAGATTCTCAAAATAACATATACATCATTCAGTATTTTCAAAAGACAGTAACACTTGCAGCTACATTTTATTTGATGTGATACATGATAAAAATCAGGTTATATCACAAATTTGCTTTTTAAGTATGTTGATAACTGTATTTCAAAATAACTTGTTTCTTTGTAATCCTATGTATGTTATTTTATACATTTATAAATGTTATTCCAAAAAGCAGACCATGGGCTTCAGACCGCTCACGGTTTTCATGGCATGAAAAAGTAAAGAATCCCTGCTCTAAGCTATCAATCCTTCATTTGTTTACAAGTATGTAATAATGAGGAAAATTAGAAGTTTGCAGCTGTTTGCTCTGCCATAAAGCAAATTGTCAAAAGACATCATTGATAATGAACATCCAATCTAATTTTCTCATTTTAATTTCTAGATAATTTCCCATAGTGCTAGAGCAAAAAATTATTCAAAACATTAACCGCAACCTCACACAGAGCATCCAAGAACAAATATAACACCACACACCCACACATGAAAAAAATACAGGCACACAGCAACTATAAAAATGAATCAAGACTGTGAAATGTCTCATAGAGAAACTCAGTGCCTACATATCTTAAATAAATTGGTTAAAAACAAGACATTATTTACCATCTCTCTTTTGGAAAATTTTTTAAAATTTCTTTAATGATTGGCTGGTAGCAGGCATCCCTTTCTGCTTTCCCAGTTTCACACCAGTCTCTCACAAACTGTTTCAATGTGGATTTTAACTTATCCATGTCAAATGTAGACGCTGGCATAATCTTTCCATTGCCCTGTTTAAAGAACAGAAATCCATTAGTTTTTGAGAAAAGGAATCAGTCTTGAATATGGTTAAATAGACATGCTACTAAGGGGCTATACAGATGGTTTAGTGGATAAATCACTGGCCTCTCACCTCAACCGGGGTTCGAGTGCAGCTTGAGATCCTAAATGAAAAGAGTTTGGTGGTCTCACTTCTACCCTCAATAGATATGGTCCATTAATCATGAAACCACCATATAATTAAGCAGTCTTTACTCAGGAGAGGACCAGCACTGAGCTGCTATGGAGACCAAATATTCTCTCTCTAAGAGAGAAGAAAGTCCCTCCAGGTCATTGATGGGGCAGCATGGAGTGTCACACTGGAGAGGCCCAACTGTACCTATCCTGTGGGTACAAAAAGAGGACTTCAGTTTCTATTACTGCCAGTCCCATAAGTGAAAAATAAGTTCTTAAAATAAAAGACTATCAACAGATACTGAAAATAATGAGATTATCAAGGAAAATTAATTTTACATAGCTAGTAAAGTTGTTTATAAAAATGCAAGTCACAAACTCTATGTGTCAGAACACAATGTGAAAGTGTATCAAAACCCCAAATTATCTTAGTAGTCTTAGAAAGGAAAAAAAAAAAATCAGTGAACAAATCCAGATTCTGGCATACTGTTCTATTAAGCCTAATCAAATGACTGAACATGTAAGTGAAAACATTCTCTGAGTAGAGAAAATGACCCATGCAATAGAAGAACGAAATCCAGAAAGATAAAGACCTCCAAATATAGAGAGGTCAAGCCCTAAAATAAAAAACAAATAGAACAAACTTTCACATACATCTTCTCCATATTCTTTATTTTCAAACATATGTACGCAATCATTCACAATGGTCAGTAGTATTTCTTGATTATGATCAATGCATTTCCGGATCTTGTCCAAGTGAAGAAGAAAATGAGGAAGTAGTTTCTGTTGATTAGCTGGAAGTGATCGAAATTGTCTTTCTGTTCGGTTCACTCGCTCATGCATACTGGTGCTAAAACATAAAAGGTGTTTTTTAAATTGGCAAAATAATTCTCAGGGGAGGCCAATTGTATTTTAAAGTTGTCTTTCTGTACAATTATTCCCTTATAATGTTGGATACTGTCCTGTCACTTACAATCTTATGGTTTCTTAAACAATATCCATCTAGAAAATTTTATGTTTTTACCTTACTACAAATTCTCTAGGCAACCAAACCAAAAACAAATTGTTTATAACTAGTAAAGGTAAATATCTGCACCAATGAGAAGAGGGTAAAAAAGAAAAGATAAAGAGAAATAGTATACAATAAGTTTACTTTCATGATTTCAATTTCCAAACTTACAATTTTCAGCAAAACTAGCTGAATGCTTTAGATTTCTCCATCAAGTAACAGAATGTTGTTCTGAAATTACTTTAGAATATCTTTTGAAATTAACTAATATCCAACCAAGTTAATTTTTCAAAATATCATAAAAGATCTTATGTGCTACAAAAGTAGTAAACAAATGAAAAATTGAAATTCTATAGCATTTTAGATGACAATATTCACACTTTGCATTCCAAAAGTTTCCAAATAACTCTACAAGTCACAATGGAGACTATTTATAAAATTTGAAGAGTATCATTTTTAAAAGTTAAATATGGGCCGGCCGAGTGGCGCGATGGTTAAGAACTCGCTTGGGATGCCAGAGGGCCCCGGTTCGGATCCCACATATGAGGGCCAGTGACACTGCCCTCTACAGCTAAGATGCTGAACAACAGTTCAACCTGGAGCTGGGCTGCCGTGAGTCGGCGTAGGCTGCAGTCCCTGTGGCTGTGGCAGTGGGTTGCCATGGGCTACCGTGTGTAGCCAGCAGCCAGGTGAGCAGCCAGCAGCCGCCGTGAGCGGCTGTCCAGAAGCTGGCGACAGATCTGCCTCGCCAGGGAAGAGCGCAATGATGGTGCCAACTTGGGCCAGTGAAGCAGCGTCCTCCACAACTAGATTGAAGAACAAAACTACAGCAACTTGTCTGTTCCCCTTCCCCCAATTCCCCATCACTGTTCCCATCCCCCCAATTACCCAATAAAAATCTTTTAAAAAAAAAAGTTAAATATTACATTCACAATGAAATGCCACTTCAATCAGATGGGCAAAATTTAAGCCTACCTATATGAAATGTGGGCAAAAATGTAAAATAATTAGAATATTTATATAGTGATTGATGGTGGGTACATAAATTAGTACAATTACTTTGGAAAATAATTGAGCCTTACTTAATAAAGCTTAATATGCACACTTCCTATGACCAGGCAATTATACTCCTAGACACATACTCAAGAAACTCTTGCAAATGGTCACCATGAAATATGAACCACCTTCATCACAGCACTGTTAGAAATCACAAAAAATCTGGAAACAGAGGTCCACCACCAGTAGACTGAACAAAGAACGCACAGTTAATAAATTATAGCTACAGACAATAATATGGATAAAATTCAGAAATGTAAGTATTTGTTGAAGCTCAAGTTGCAGAAAAATACATACTATATTAATTCCATGTTATATAAAAATAAACAATATATCGTAGGGACTCAACATATGTAGAAAAACTACAAGGAGAGCAAGGTAACAAAAATTCAGGGAAATAATTTCAGGGGAAAGGAATACGATAATGTTCTTTTTTAAAACTGAGTGGTAGGCTCATGGGGGCTCACTGCATCATTCTTTACATTTTACATATACAAAGAAATAAATAAATGAATGTTTCTTTTAAATGTTCTTGGCATTTACTCAGCATTAAGTGAAAATAAAAAAGACTATTTCACTTGGTTGCCTGAATCGCTCTATCCAAATAATTCTCTCATTTTTACTTTATGCCAAATTACTCTCTAATTTCTGAAAATATTTAAAGAAATATGTCCACAATATTTCATTGGCCATAATAAAATTATTCATTGTTTATCTGAAATTCAAATTCAACCAGGCACCCTGTATTTTATCTGGCAAGTCTAGTAATGTAAAATCTTAAATCTATATCTTGTAGTAAAAAGACCATGGATTTTGGAGTTAAATAGAGCTGTGTGTGAATCCTGGCAAGCTGAACTACCCGACTCCCACTTTCCATATCTGTAAACGGTGGTAATTCAACAGTCATGGGGCTGTTCTATGGAAATGAAATAAAGATAACTACTGGAGGGGAGAAGAGGGGAGAAGAGAGAAGAGGGGAGAGGGGAGAGGGGAGGAGAGAGGGAGACGGAAGGAGAGAGGGAGAGGGAAGGAGAGAGGGAGAGGGAAAGAGAGAGGGGAGAAGAGAAAAAAGAAAAGGAAGAGAAGTTCTGAAGAAACTCCTGACAAAACTTAAGCAAAAACCTTTTAGAAGCTTGTGTGTGGTGGTATTATGGGGGCACTTAGAGGCAATGTAAAAACATCAAGTTGGCATCGGATGCACTGATGTTTGCTTTTCCCCTATGAGGCTATAATAGCGAGCTCTGGAGTCAAACAGATCTAGATTGAAATCCAGGTTATGCCACCTATTTGTTATATGACGCTTGGCAAGTTACTTCCTTTCTCTGTAAAACATAACGATGATGATGATTATAGAAGCTATCATTTATGTTGATCTAATAAATGCTAGGCACTTGACTAGGCCACTTAACATAGATTATTCTGAAATATCTCCATAAAACCCCACGAGGTACTTATACTCCTCTGCTTATCCAATGGGTTTTCACTGAAAATTTAACAAACAAAATAATGCATATAAAACACTTAGCCCAATGTCTGAAAATATAGCAAGTGCTTAAATATAGTAGGCATGTTCTGATTTGTAAAACTAATACGTTTACAATGAAAATATGAAAAGTGCAGAAAAGTAAAAGTATTCAGGGGAGGAAAAAGCTAATAATCCCCCTTCCAGAGACAACCATTCTAACTTTTTGGCACATTTCTCTGTTTTGTTGGTGTTTAAGACAAAGTCATCTAGCACCTTTCCAGTCAAAATCAGATCAATTGGAAGTGGTTAGGAAGGGAGATCTCTGCCCTAAAACGTCATGTCTTTTAACAAGATCTCCAAATGATTCACATACACATTAAAGTTTTAGAAGCACTTGTAATTCTTCATCCTTAGTAAAGGAATTTTCCCATCAGAAAAAAGTTCTCAAATGATTATATGACAAATGATTATGAATGACTATTCATCATTTCATGTGATGCAACCAAAATTTATTTATTTCCCAAACATTGGACATCTAGATACTTTCACTTGTCTGTCTATATTGTAAACCTTTTGTGTTAAAAATCTGTCGATATATTTTTTTTAATTACCACAAATTCCCCAAAGAAGAATAACCAGGACAGAAAGGATAAGTATTTTTAAGACCCTTGATACTAACTGATTTTCAGAAAGATTGTATCCATCTACATGCCTAGCAGTAGAGTATGACACTAAAGGAACTTTTTAAAGTGGCCATATGTTAGGCAAACAGCACAGTTGCAACAATTTACAATTTACTGTCAACAGGTTAGTCTCTTAGTACTTCATTCTTCAGTATTCTCTGGTACTGGATACCCCACAATCTCCCTCTCACCATACCTCAAAACTTAACATATCCAAACGAAACTTAGCACATGTCCCACAAAAAAACTTGCACTTCTTCCAATATGGCTGATACTGTTGAATGGTACACCATACATCCACTTAAGTCAGAAACTAACGAGTCATCCTAAAATGCCTCTTCTCATAGCCCACACAATCAATAAACCCAAGGTCCTTTTGATGCTACTTCATAAAAGTACCTGCAAATTACACTTCTCTCCAGCGCTTTACCTCAGGCCCTTATTATTTATTATGTCTTGCAAAGATCACTGAGACGCCTGCTACCTATAGGAATGTTGTCCCCAACCTAACGCCCCCACCCAACATCAGATGAATTCTAAAATACAAGTCTTGCCTTTGTCACTATTTAATCTCCACATTTCAGCAAATGTAAAAAGCAATCAATAAATATTCAGTTAGACTTCCTAGGTGCCACTTTTGGTTCTCCATGGAAGCTACTTATTTCCATGATAGCAGGAGAGTTGAGGTAAGTTATGGATTGGGCAGAAGAGCCCACACCCATACTTGCTGTCAATTCCTGCTACAGAAGTGATATAACTACACAGGGCAGGGTAAGGCATAGCATATCCCTTAACCCTTGGTTACTTAATGGTGTGCAAAGCTGTCTATACCATACACCCATGGTGACTCCCTTGAAATACCTCAGGTCTTACCAAAGTTGAGAAAAGAGTCCAATCCTTACTATACCATAATAATTGGGGCTACCTTCACTATTCTGGAAATGCTTACACTATGAGAAATAGAGTGAAGAAGTAAAACACAGTCACTTTAATCAAACTGCTGAATTACTAAAATCAAGTAGGTGGAGATTATGAGGAAACGATTCTATTCTTGTTTTAACTAGCCTCTGAACTTAAATTTTGAAAATTTCCAGTTCTGCAGAAATACCTGGACATACATGAGGCCTCCAGATAACCCTCTAAACAACCCCTGAAGGACTTATGTATCCAGATCACCTGGTATCCACCATCCAGACTGCCTACCATCTGACTGATAACCATCCTGGACCAATCCTAGGGCAAGCAATACAGGACTGATTATTCTCAAGAATGTACATTTTACTATAAGAACTTGTAACTTTTTCTTTTTCAGAACACATCTGGGTTATTGCCTAGTTGTGTTTCCAGGTTGCAAACCCTAAGACCCTTGAATAAATATCATTTGTTTCTAGGCAAAACCTCCAGGCTCTTTTTGGGTTTGTTTGATGACTATGTGCTTTAAGACAGCAGTGGGAAAACTCCCCACACACACATTGTCTGTTTTCGTAAAAAGAGTTTTACTGGAACATAGCCATGCTGGTTTGTTCACATATTGTTTATGGTTGCTTATACCAAAGGGCAGAGTTGAATAGTTGTAACAGAAACCTCGTAGCTGTGAGAGCTTGAAATATTCATTGCCTGGCCCTTAAAAAAGTTTGCCAACCCTGCTTTAAAGGAATGTTTTAATATCTTCAGACTACCCTCAGTCAGCATCATGAGGCCAAATCCTCTGGCAGCTAAGGGGAGAAAGTAGAGTCAGCAGCCATCTTTCCTTAAGGGTATCTCTACCCTTAAGGGTATCTATAGCATTTTCTATAAGGCTGCTCTGGGCAGTGACCAAATCTGACTTAGTAACCTTTCATCAGGGTGGGTCCGACGCTGAATCTGAGCCAAGGACCAAGGTCACTGACCCATTCCTCTGTACCTGTTAAACAAATCTAGAATTCCAAACAGGAAAGCATACCTTTTCAGAAGGAAAGTCTGTCTCAATCCATTTATAATGTTTATTAAATAACCCAAGGTTAAAGTTGTCTTACTAGCATCATTGCTTAATAATGCAAGGTAAAATTTTAGTGAACAACTTTGGATTTCAAGCCAGACTCTACCACAATTTGGTTGTGTAACCCTGGGCAAGTTACTCGCCTTTTTATATTCCTAACCCCTCACCTATAAAAATGAGCTCCACATCTCAATTTTTAAAATCTCACCTAACCATTATTTCTAAAAGTAGGACATTTCTGACAAGACCTTTTCTGAGACTAGGTCTCTTCACTCATAACAAGAGTGGTATTTTTATTTTTTTTTTAAGCTGAGCCATCCTGCCACCCGTTGGCAGCTCAGCGGCTGCTCAGCTCAGGCCGGGCATTGAACCGCTGTTATTCAGAGCTCAAACTCTTGAGCGAGCTCTTAACCAACTGAGCCACTCGGCCGGCCCTCAAGAGTGGTATTTTAAGGCTAACATTTTTTGCTATTCAGTACAACGCTGTAATCATTTTTACCTTAGTCAGACTATGTCATCTAAGCAAAATCTGTAGGAAGCACAAAATTGGAAGCCACTGGAAACAGAAAACATTAATCAAAAGACATTTATTACCCTATGACCTTTAATCTAAATCTCCTATATGACTAAAAGACATTTAACAGTAAAACCAAACTCTAAAATTTGGAGATACTTGCAAAAGATCTAGAATAAGACTACCAGAATTTATTGCAATGATGGAAAGGCTTACTTACATCTGCACTGTCCAATATAGCAGACACTAGCTACATGTGGCTACTGACTAAGGAAATGAATTTTTAATTTTATTAGTTTAAATTAATTTAAGCTTAAAATTAGCTAGATGTGATTAGTGGCTAAGGTATTGATTAGACAGTGCAGATCCAGAAGATCATAAAATGTTGGAAGATAACAATCCAGTGTTTTCTGCTGTACATTTTCTGTACCCCTAATCCTTTAAGTGATATTTTTAAAAGCCTATTTTTTTTATCCTATGCTCTTTTCAGTCTAGAGATTTGAAGTGTTTCACCGAGAAATGAAACAAATAAAAAAGACTGTTTTTTAAAGATGAAATTTTCCTCAATCCTACATTAAACCGGTAAAGAGGATAGGAAACTGTACCACAACCACTAGAACATGTACACAGGCACCCTCTTCTGTATTGCTACACTTAGGTCTTAGATCCGGGTCAAAGTTCCCCTGCTCCCACAACAAAAAGGCCCACCTGATACTTAAATCATAAATATCAATTCTAAATTAGTCCTAATATTTTAGAACTGGGTACAAACACACATTTTTAACTTGTTCGGTGCACTACAGTCGCCAAGACATTCTTTCTAGATTTTCCAACAGTAAAACGTACCAAGCTCTTCTGCACCTACCACTCTTACCTACCTAACGTCAACTCCTTCCCCTCCCTTTATGGTTCTCCCTTTCAGGCACAATACTTACAACCAAATTCAGTTCTCTGATTGTCTGCCTTCTTCCCTCTGTTGATACTAAATAAAATCCCCACACTACTGATTTCCAGTTGGGCTCCATAAGTAATGCAGTCCAGGGTTCCTACTCCTGTGTTTAATTAGTAAATTGTTTCCTCAAGATCTCTGAACTTCAAAAATCCATGTCACAAATGTAATCAGAGTCTAAATAACTTTAAGCTTTTATTAAGCAAGTTTCCTAATTCAAAATAATAACAAACTATTTTACCACTGGTAACAAATCGACAGCCTATTTGGGAATGACAAATGTATTTCTTTGCTGCTACTTGTCTTATTAAAAATAGAGCTTCAACAACATATGCCAAGATCTGGTGACATAAAAATAAATAAGGCTCAGTCCATGTCCTTGAGGAGGTCACAGTCAAGCAATATTTAAAAAGTTTGCATAAAGTACAGCAAAAGCCCATCTAAGGGGACCGTTTAACTTGCGTAGGAGGTAATGTTTCCAGACTCAGAATACGTCTCTCGGTGGACTCATCTCTTACAGAATAAAAGTACTATCTTTACCTGAAAATCCAGTTGATTCAAGTCCCTTCCAGATCTTGGAATTAAAAGTTTTGTGACTAAGCTATTTTAACATCTATCTAGAAGAAAAGTGTGCGTTAGGAAGTTTAAAAGCTCTACCATCGTGCCTAGTCCACCGCGAGACTTCCATACATATTTGCAAAATAAAAGATCGCAAAGGGGGCTCTTACTGTGCCTTCTATCGTCCCTCTTTATTAGCAAATGTTAGAACATCCGGACCACCTCCAAACTTAACTTCACCCACCAGCTTAAGACTTTGAGGCATCACTCACTCGCTCACCACAAAGGTGCCTGTACATTCACAGCACCAAAGGGGGTGGGGGTGGGGGATGGAAATCTTCGGCGGTTCTCCTAAGAATTGGCAACAGTTTGGGAAAACGCGTTCTACAGCATCCCACGTGGAGGTGAACTTGGGCTCTCCTTGGGTTCAGTTTGGAGGACATCGACAACACATACAAATCATGCCCAGCACTGAACGACTGACCACCACCATCTTCTATCTGAAATTGTTACAGCACTTTTCCGGCCACCCCCACCGGCCTTAAAGCCAAACCTTTAACGGGGGATGAAAGGCAAGAGAGCTAAATCTGATCCTGAGGTCAGAAGACAACGTAGCTGAGCGTAGACAGCGCGGCAGACACGCGGGTGTACCGGGCCGAGAGGTACCGGGTGCGAGGTGACTCGGGGACCCCGAGGTCAGCTCAGGCGGCCGGGTCCGGGAACCCCGGAGGCGTGGCGGCCGGAGGGCGTGCGCGGGTGGCGCCACCATTCCAGCGGATCCGCCGAACCAGCGGACGTCCCCACGGGCTGTCCTACTGGGGTCCGCCACCGGCTCCTTACCCGTAGTAGCGGAAGGCATTAATGATCTTCCAGAAGTGCTCGCGCTCCAGCCTCTCCTCCTCCTCCTCGGTGCTGCGCGCGGCCGCTGCCGCCGCCGAATCGACCGCGACCGAGCCCAAACGCCCCGCGGAGAACTGCACTTCCACCTCCCCGCTCCCGCCGCAGCCCCCGCAGCCCCCGCGGCTGCCACCACCGCCCCCGCACCCCTCCGGCAGCTGAGAGGCATGCGGCGAAGGGCGCCGTCGTCGCTGCATCGCCGCCGAGGCCCTCAGCCTGGCTCGTTTGCGTATTGCTGCGACTGAAAGCGTGGTGGCGGCTGCTCGGCCTTCCTCTAGACAGCGCCCGCCACAGACACGCCCCCAGCTCGCGGCGCGCTCCGCCCCCGCCGCCCCTAGGCCTCCATCTGTGCTGGGCTCCGCCAGGTCTTCAAAGCGTCCAGAGCGAGTGCGCACGCGCATGAGAGGGTACGACGGTGGGCCGCGGCCGCCTGCGTTCATTTGCTGCGAGCCTTGGGCAACGGCGCGCTAACGTCACGACGACGCGTACAGTGGGTGGGACTAAGGGCCAGTGGGAGGAGCGAAGGAGGAGATCCCTGGTTGAGTGGACTTGACACCTGCGAGCCGTCGCTTGGGTGGGGTTGGGCGGCATGCAAGAGCAGGGTTGTGGAACAGGCAGCTGATCTACGGCTGAAGTACTAGCAAAGGAGGGAAAAGCAAATAAAAAGTTCAGCTCCGATGAATTTATTCGGGGTTTTTATTTCACAAAGTTTAAAAGGAAGGTCTTCCATGCACTCTAATTTAAGTTTTAATTCATTTCCTAAATGAATTTCTATTTTTAATTACGTAAGGGGAGAGGGACACCATCATCTTTTCAGTGTTAGAGGCCTACGAAGATTCTAATCCTGCCCTGATTGGTGATGCCATCAGAAGAGGAAAATGCAGGAACCTAACTCTACCTAGCTAGCTCTCTCCTTTGGAAGAGAACTGGGTAGAGCAAAAGTGCACAGGAGCCATAATGCCTCAGCACTGGCACAGCACTAGCATCTATGGTGGCCCGTAGCAATGTCAGACTCAATCTCTTCTCTTCTTCACCTACAGTCACGTTTTACCCCATTTCTCTTTAGGCTAATGGCTAACATGGCTGCCCTAACTGCATTTATTGTTATCCTTAGGAAATAACTCATTCCATTTAACCTACCACCCAGCAAATCAGTCTTTCAAAATAATGGTAAAAGGGAAAGATTGTTTAATTCAGAAGAGTTAAGAAATTGTATTAAGGGCCGGCCGAGTGGCACGTTGGTTAAGAGCTGGCTTGGGATGCCAGAGGGCCCTGGTTCGAATCCCATGTGA
>NW_017731494.1:514141-535900 GCF_001890085.2 Hipposideros armiger | reverse complement strand
CAGATTTTCTATCCAGTGCCCATTTTTCTGTTTGAAAGTTATGTAAAATTCTCATACATACTGTTAGCAAAACTGTTTTCATATACAACCAAAAGAGGGAGGTTTGAAAACAAGAGAACACCAGTAGACTCCCAAGCCATCAGGATGACTACAGAGCAAAAAGGGCTTTTTTTTTTTTAAAAGACTTTATTGGGGAATTGGGAGAAGGGAACAGCATTGGGGAATCGGGGAAGGGGCACAAACAAGTTGCTGTCCTTTGGTTCTTCAGTCTAGTTGTGGAGGACATTGCTTCACTGGCCCATGTTGGTATTATCATTACGCTCTTCCCGGGTGAGGCAGATCGGTCGCTGGCCACTCAACAGGTGCTCACGGCAGCTCATGGCAGTTCACACTGGCTGTCGGCCACTCACGCAGGCTGCCAGCCACTCACGGTAGCTTTACAGCAGTCCACTGCAGCCCCTCTGCAGCCAATGCCGTTGCCGGCGACTCACAGCAGCTCAGCTCCAGGTCGAGCTGTTGTTCACCATCTTAGCTGTAGAGGGCTCAGCATCACTGGCCCTCATATGGGATCCAAACTGGGCCCTGCTGCTCAGAGCTGGCATCCCAAGCCAACTGTTTTTTTTTTTAATATTTCTTTTTTTTTTAAAGATTTTTATTGGGGAATTGGGGGAAGGGGAACAGACAAGTTGCTGTCGTTTTGTTCTTCAATCTAGTTGTGGATCCGAACCGGGGCCCTCTGGCATCCCAAGCCAGTTCTTAACCATCACGCCACTCGGCCGGCCCCCAAGCCAACTCTTAACCAACACGCCAATCGGTTGGCCCAGGGCTTTTTTAAAAAATGCTTTTTACCCTTTAACCTGTATGTTATAATTATTTAATATCCTATTCTGAAATAGAGTTGCAATTTCCTCCTTCTATCTGTCTTCTTTCTCAAAGTTTTGTATACTTTTATCTTTTTGTTTCAGGTGGAAGAGCTCCTTTCAACATTTCTTATAATGCCGGTCCTGTGGTGGTGAATTCCCTCAGCTTTTGTTTGTCTGAAAAGACCTTTATTTCTCCTTCATATCCAAAGGATAACAAAAATATGGGCCACTTAATGAATTTGAGTGACATTCGTGCACAGTGGCCTGCCAATCTTCTCTACATTGTTCCAATTTTAGCATTTTTGCTGCAAAAGAGAGCATTCCATTTTATTTCTTCACTCTATTCTTCAAATCAGTTAATTCTTCTGAGTATGAATTAGCTGAAAATCTGCATTTAAAATGTAAAACTTAAGGCCAGAATCAAGTCTAGGGATGAGCCAGAATTTCACTATCTTCCTAAAATCTCTAGAAAAATCAGTTTTTTGGTAGCAGGTAATATTTTTTTCCCACTCTTGATGTTTCCATTTATGAAAATGGAGTTCAGTTAAGCAGTATCCTTTAACTTTCAGATGGGGTATCTCATTTGACTGGTACATTTGGAAAGAATAAACTAGGCATGCTCCACTCAGCTCCTGACTTTATTTTTTCCTCTCTTGGAAGTAAACTTGCTTGCAGTAAGCATGATTTCTTCTCTATAACTCATGCCATAAAATCCTTCCCATTTGGAAAAGTTGTCCTGGTCCAACGCTACCGATGAATATATGAGTAAGCCTGACTGATTCTGGATGGAGTTAGGAGGCCCATTTGACTCTCACATTCTCCAAGGTAGGTTTTATCAGTAATAGAGGGGACATGTTGGCCACCATCTGTCTCTCCTTTGTCTTATTGCTCAATTTGTTCTGAATCTAGGTGGTAAAGAGAGGAGTGTGTTAACTGTATTTTCTAATTTTCTGTATCCTTGATGCTCTGCTTTCTGAGGCCTCATTGACTGGGGAGAGACTGCCCTTCTCAGGGCTAGCTAATTTCTAGAAATAACAAGTCCCCTGAACCTTTCATATGCAAACTAAACAATGCAGAAACCACTCCCCCAACCACCTTCTTTGTCAAACTCACACACCAAGCCAATATTCCCCTGCCCTAATCAACCCAGGGTCAGGCACCAATTTGGAACAGCCCCTATACCTCAGGGCTTGTTGAAATTATTCCGACTAGCCAATCGTAAGCCTGCTTACTTTGCTTTGCCTTGCCTTTCCAATGGGAGCCACGTGCTTTCCCCTCACTCCTGCCTCCTGGCTAAACCTGGTGCTTCCTGTGCAACCCTCCATGGTGTGGTGTGCCCCCTCCTCTTAGCTGCTATAAGTAACAAACTATCTTAACAGTGGCAGTTGTCTCCTGATCTCTTGGTCTCACCATGCCTGAATAATAATGAAACCTTTATTTTAAAACAGGAAGTTGTTATTGGGCCCCTCCAAATGCTCCAACATATCTCTTCAGGAGGTGATTCAAAGTGTGACTTTATAACATAGTCACTGATATCATTTCCCCTTCTTTTCTGCCTTTTGTTTTGTTTTGTTTTTTATAATCAGGAAGATAGGAACAGAAATACCCAAAGATCTGGACTCTCTGATTAGCAACAACTTGTCCAGTTTTTATTTCTTCTTGAGATTGTAACTATTGACTTTCTAAAGTAACTTATCCAAGAATTTATCAATCTGAATCTTAAGTGTGAAAAATTCTTAAGTGTTCTGACAAGAGAAATGTAATTCATAATTCAAGCTTTCAAGAAGCTGTGGCACAGTGAGTAGGTCAGCAAAACTAGAAAATATTAAACAATTGAGATGATTTAGTGTTAAAGCAGTTTGGATTAAGTAAGTGCATTGGGAGTTAAGGAAAAAGAAGAGTTGTTTGAAAGTGGCATGAGAGCTAAATCTCAAAGGATAACTTTAAATCGAAGAGGCAAAGATGTGGGAGCACTTGTTGCAAGCCAATTCAAATTTTTTTCAGCCAAAAGGGGGGAAAGGATTTATTGTTTCTTATCACAAAAAAAGATCAGGCATAGGTAGATCTAGAAGCTCAAATTATATCATCAGAAATCTGTCAGTTGCTCTCTAGTAGTGCTGTAAGAGCACTATTCTTTTTCAAAAGTTCCAACAGAAGGTCTGGGCAGGGTTCTCACTGGACCAGCTTGGGTCATGTGCTCTTCCTTGAACTGATTGCTGTGACTATGGGGCTGTGGTTTTCTGATTAGCCAGGTGTGGGTCACATGTCCACCCTAGAGCTGGCTGTGGAGTCAGTCACATCCAAACCTATGGACTGAAGGTAAGGGTTTGATAGTTTCTAAAGGAAACTCTGAGAGATATTATTATACTAAAAGGTACAGTCAATTCTGGACAGGAAATCACAACAATTCTGAGTGTAGTGACAGTATAATAACATTAGCAATGACCAGTCTGATTCTAATCCATATGAAGACATAGAGGAAAACAGATTCCCATAATTCAGATGGCGTAAAATTCTTAGAACCTTTAAAAGTCAGACAGAAGAGTTTTGGTGAGTCCCTAAGCAAAGGGGGTTCATTTTAGATTCTGAAGCAATAGTGTGATATGATGAAAGTAGTATTATAGAATGATTAATTGGATAAGAGCCAAGGGATAAACTGTTATCAGGAAGACCAGATGAGGAGATTGTTTGAATAATCCTGAAATGGTTTGATAAAGATTTATGCTAGACAGTAATAGTGAAGGGAAGAGATTAAGGTTAACCCAGATAATATTTTCAAAGGAAGAAAAGGCCGAGTTGAATATAGGGGATGAATAGAGAATAATCAAAAGGGATGACAAAGGTTGTGCCAGAGTTACAAAGATATTACTAATAGAAATTTATAAGGAGAATAGTTTCTCCTCCCAATGCTCCCACCCCACAAGCCTGCTCTCTTATCCTATGATTTCCATCACTAGGCTGGATAAAGACTGCTAGAGGTTTTAAGCACTGAAAGATTATGGTACCCCACTTCTCCCATCATATGTGATTCCAAGTGAAAATATTAAATGGTAAAATAAGCCTAAGAAATCCAACAGTCTTGATTTGTCATATGATGCTACCGTGATGTTTTGTTTACAATCACAAGTTTTGAGTGTTTTATAGTTTTTCTCATTAGAAATTTACTTGTTGGGCTGGCCGAGTGGCGTGATGGTTAAGAACTGGCTTGGAGGGCCGGCTGAGTGGCTCAGTTGGTTAAGAGCTCGCTCAAGAGTTTGAGCTCTGAGCAACAGCGGTTCGAGTCAGCCCGAGCTGAGCAGCCACTGAGCTGCCAACAGGTGGCAGGATGGCTCAGCTAAAAAAAAAAAAAAAAGAACTGGCTTGGGATGCCAGAGGGCCCCGGTTTGGATCCCACATATGAGGGCCAGTGACACTGCCCTCTACAGCTAAGATGCTGAACAACAGCTCAACCTGGAGCTGGGCTGCCATGAGTCACCGGCAACGGCATAGGCTGCAGCCCCTGTGGCAGTGGGTTGCTATGGGCTACTGTGTGTAGCCAGCAGCCAGCGTGAGCGGCCAGCAGCTGCAGTGAGCGGCCGTCCAGAAGCCGGCGGCTGATCTGCCTCACTCGGGAAGAGCGCAATGATGGTGCCAACTTGGGCCAGTGAAGCAATGTCCTCCACAACTAGATTGAAGAACAAAACGACAGCAACTTGTCTGTTCCCCTTCCCCCAATTCCCCAGCACTGTTCCCATCCCCCAATTCCCCAATAAAAATCTTAAAAAAAAGAAGAAGAAATTTACTTGTTGATATTCTAACTTATGTTTAGTTTGTGTAATCCAACAAACACTGCTTGTTAGTAATAATATGCTTATTTTTCACCCTTAGGCTGAAAACATGTATTTTTAGACTGTAGGTGGTTTGTTTGTTTGTTTGTTTGTTTTAAAGACAAGTTTTAAATGTTGTCTTAACACAGCTGAAATTCTTTTTTTCCCCTAAAGGAAATGAAAACAGGGTATCACAGGGATATCTTCGCTCCCATGTTTATTGTAGCATTATTCACAATAGCCAAGACATGGAAACAACCTAAGCACCCATCAATGGATGATGGATAAAGAAGATGTGTTATTATATACACATACATTAAAATTCTGAAATTCTTTTTTTTTTTAGAAATTTTATTGGGAAACATCATGTTTTTCCAGGACTCATCAGCTCCTGGAAAGTCAAGTAGTTGTCCTCAGTCTAACTATGGAGGGCACAGCTCCTTGGCCCATATGGGAATTGAATCGGCAACCTTGCTGTTATGAGCCTGCACTCTAACCACCTGAGCTAACCGGCTGCCCCTAAAATTCTGAAATTTTTATTTATAATGTCCAGCTGGTTTAAAAATAAGAGCATATCTATCTAATCTTAGTAATCAGGACCATCTGATAGAAGTACCAATTACACACACACACACACACACACACATATATATATATATATATATATATATATATATATGTATATATGGAAGAGGAAAGAAATGCATTTGTCCAAACAAAGGCTTGTACATAAATGTTCACACCAACTCTATAATAGCTAAAAAACTGGAAACACACACACACACACACACACATATATATATATATATATATATATATATATATATATGTATATATGGAAGAGGAAAGATGTAAAGAACATCAGGTAAAGGTACCTCTTAATTGGGGAGAGGACTGACAGCATTCAGGCAGAGATTCATCTTCCTTTTCCAGCTTCCCTCCATTGGTCGCTAGGCCACAGGATGAATTCTTCTTCCTTTTAGGAAACTGGCAAGATTCAATGATTCGTGGATAGAATATAGAGTATGTAAGACTACCCAAAGGAATAAAGTCTATGGAAAAAGAAAACTGAGTACCAGCTCAGAATTTCAAAACTATTGACTACTGGATTAATGGTGCATGCAATTCGAGTTATATTTGAATGTCTTGTTACTAACCTTTTACTTCTATGTACAAAGCTTAGACTTTTTCTCTATGTCATTAAATAAGAGTTAATATTTAATGAGCACATATCCTGTGCCAGATTACTATGCTGAATGTACAGCATTTGTATGGGTTAGAAATTTAATCCTCACAGCAACTTCATACAGTAAGCTTATCGTTATCTCTATTTTACAGCAAGGTGACTAAGCCTCAAGGTAGATAATAACTTGCCGGAGGTCACACCGTTAGATGATTCTGCTCTATAGGACCAACACCAAAGCTCTGATTTTCATGACCACGTTCTCTTTTCCAAATAGAGAAACTCTTAAGTTTCTTTTAGCTGGGTGACAATGTTTCAACCTGAAAACCAGGATTTTTGTTGCTAAAGAAGAAGGGACAGATGGAAATTGGGAGGCATTGTCAGCCACATTCAATAAATCAGCATGATCAGTTTTTCCTCCAGTGTTAGAACAGTTGACTGTTTCTTCAGCTGAGCACCGGATGAAGTAACTAGCTTACATTTAGGGTTTGTCATTTCTAAAGAGTCAAGCCACATTTACTATTGTGGGATGCTCATACTCATGTGGATTTGGGGGGCTGGTAGAAAATTTTGTAAATTTATGTCTTCTTCCATGTTACCTGCCAGGCATACATACATTCTCATAATCAATCTCTCTCTCTCCCTCTCTCTCTCCCCTTTTTTCCTCCTCTTCTCTCTTTCCCTCCCTCCCTCCAACCCCCCATTTTCTCTCCCCATCCATTAAGCCTCTATACTTGACTGGAATTTGATACACTAGCATATGCTTTTTTTTTCCTCGTCTATTTTCCATCCACCTTTTGACATAATTTTAGACTTCAGAAAGTTTCAAGAGTAATACAGAGAGTTTCCATATTCTCTTTACCCAACTTCCTCTAACGTTAACATCTTGCATAATCATAGTACAATGATCAAAACTAAGAAGTTGGTAGAGTACCTTAACTAAGCTGCAGGAGCAAGAGAGAGTGGGCACAGAATGTGATGGGAACCACTCCCAATTGTTCCATGGCCAGGAATATTTCATACAAACTGGCTCCGATCTTAACTCAGAACAATGAAGCCAAGATGGAAAGTCAAGAGGAAGGGGGTGAAAATTAATCTTTGTTTTTCATTTCTATGCTAGAAATAGAGGGAAGGGGGAAAAAAAACCCTCAGATTTTTCTGATGTTGGAGAAGCCTAACTGAGCTTCTATGGACTAAAAGCTGGTCCATAACTATCACAATGCATCACGGAGGAAAGAAGGGAGTTTAGCTGATTTGAAGCCTTAGGGTTACAATTATATATGTTTAATATCAATATTCCATAATAAAACAACGGTTTTTTTGTGTGCTGCACATCAGAATCATCTGTAGAACTTTGAAAACTTAAGAGATGCCCAGGACCCAGCTCAAGTGATTTGATTCAGAATTTCTTTGGTTGGAAGTGGTAGAAATGCAACTCAAATCAGGATTAGTCTGGGCCGGCTGAGTGGCTCAGTTGGTTAAGAGCTCGCTCAAGAGTTTGAGCTCTGAGCAACAGCGGTTCGATGCCCGGCCCGAGCAAAGCTGCCGCTAAGCTGCCAATAGGTAGCAGGATGGCTCAGCTAAATAATTAAAAAAAAAAAAAATCAGGCTTAGTCAGCAATTTGGAGTAGGTTTGGCGTAGGTTGTACATTAGTTATCTACTACTGCATGACAAATTACCCCAAATTCAGCATCTTGAAACAAAATTACCTTGTGCAGTTCCTGTGAATCAGGATATAGGGAGTGACTTACCAGGTGGTTCTGCCTCAGAGTTTCTCATGAAGTGGAAATCAAGGTGTTAACTAGGCATCAGTCATCTAAAGGCTTGTCTGGCAAGCTGGTGCTGGCAACTGTCATGTGGTCCCATTATTTTGCCACAAGTGTATGTGCGCAGGGCTGCTGGAGTGTCCTCACAATGTCTTGGCTGGTTTGGGACGTATCAAGCTGGTTTTTAAGCCAAAAGATCAAGCAATCCAAGACAGCAAGGCAGAAACAGCTTGACACAATTTATGGCTGGGATTAAGGTGTCTTTGAGTAGAAAGAGGGGGTGGCCAGATGATTTACTGTTGTAAAGGCTAAGGACCATCCTTACACAGAATTTTAGGTCCTAGAGCCAATATACCATGTTCCACCACACCCGTTCATTTTTTCATAGGGTTACAATGATTAAAACGAGTATCAAGGGAAGGCTGGAAGGGGAAAGAATACTAATTAAAAAAACCCCAAGGGTTCTGTGACTCACTTCTAGCTGTAGTAATAGGCTTAGATCTGTCTTAATAACCCTTTAATATCATTAACATTTGCAGAGCCCTTTAGAGTCTTATAGATGATTTCATAACATTTTATTTGATCTTAAGAACAACCTTAGGTTTGTAAGATGGAGTCAGGAGGGTTGGGAATAGAAAGACAGGGTTGATAACAGTGAACATGTACAAGGTGCCAGGCATTTGACTGAGTGCTTTATGTTCATTAATTCTTTTAACCAAATACCATGAGGTTGATTTCAATTATTTCAATTTTGAAGAGGGCTTAGATTCCTTGGACTCAAAAAACTTCAATGTTACACTCGTGGTCAAGCATCAGAGCTGGAATGAGAACCCAGGTTTTCCCACTCAGAGGCCATGTGCTCTCCACTTGGCTGCTTCACTTCTCAGCATGACCAACCATTGCCGCCCCTCCTCCACCTGCTACATCCTTGATTTACATCTCCTGGCAGCATGGGACTTCCCAAAAAACAGAGGACCCTATAATTGCAGGCCCAGGCTTACTGTATCCTAAGATTGTGGTCGTTTTTGTTTTGTTTTGTTTTTGTGAGCATTTCATTGTAAGCTTCATTACAAGCCTATTGGAAAGAAAAAAAGAGAACCAAGGAAAGCATATTAGATTGGAAAAGAGACCTAGTTCACAATTTATATTGAAATAAATTCAATTCTCTAGAAACATCTACCTTTGTACGATTTTTATGAAAAATCTGGCTCCAACGCGGACTTTTTTTAAAGATTTTTTTTATTGGGTAATTGGGGGAGGGGAACAGCGTTGGGGTATCAGGGAAGGGGAACAGACAACTTGTTGTCCTTTTGTTCTTCAGTCTAGTTGTGGAGGACGTTGCTTCACTGGCCCATGTTGGCATTGTGATCATTGTGCTCTTCCTGGCTGAGGCAGATCAGTCGCCGGCTTCTGGAGGCCGCTCACAGCGGCTCTTGGCAGCTCACACCGACTGGCGGCCACTCACGGTAGCTCACGGCAGCCCACTGCAGCAGGGGCTGCAGCCTATGCCATCACCAGGGACTCATGGCAGCCCAGCTCCAGGTCGAACTGTTGTTCACCATCTTAGCTGTGGAGGGCAGTGTCACTGGCCCTCATGTGGGATCCAAACCGGGGCCCTGCTGCTCAGAGCTGGTGTCCCAAGCCAGCTCTTAACCAATGCGCCACTCAGCCGGCCTGAATGCAGACTTCTTGAGTGACCCCAAATAACATCTTGGCACCTCATTTTCCTTTCTTGTCCAATGAGGTTAACATTTCTTAAGGACAGTCTAACTGTCATGGATATGAAAGGATAGGTAACACGAAAGATGGGAAACACTTTGTGTTCCTATATGTGTTTGGGTAAAATGAATGATTTTCAGGTAACATCATCTCTATTGCTAATTGCCTCAAACTTTTACTTGCTCTGACAACTTACAAATATGCCTAAATGTGAACTGAGTCAAGGTTTCTTTTTTTTTTTTGGGGGGGGGGGGAAGGGGAACAGACAAGTTGCTATCCTTTTGTTCTTCAGTCTAGTTGTGGAGGACGTCGCTTCACTGGCCCAAGTTGGCACCATCATTGCGCTCTTCCCGGGCGAGACAGATCAGTCGCCGGCTTCTGGACGGCTGCTCACAGCGGCTGCTGGCCGCTCATGCTGGCTGCTGGCTACACACGGTAGCCCATGGCAACCCACTGCAGCAGAGGCTGCAGCCTACGCAGTTGCCGGTGTGAGTCAAGGTTTCTAATGGTAAGAAGTAAACATTACTTATCCATGTTATTTGTGGTTTACTAAGAATACAAATACCTGTGATTATCCAATATAGATGTCAACTCTCCCACCAAATAAACCTGCTGTTTCTAGCAGCTGTAGACGTTAGGCAATCGATCCTCAACCCAGTATTGTCAGGGCGATCATAGGAGGGGAAACTCCTTTTCCCAGCCCTGTACCACCTCTGCTTCAGTAAGGAAATAAATATAAGTCTGGAGGGCTTCATAATGAGGGTCTAGAGCAGCGGTTCTCAACCTTTCACAGGGGTCGCCTAAGACCATCAGAAAACACATATTTTCGATGGTCTTAGGAACCGAGACACCAGTCCTCTATCCGTCTCCAGGCCCACATGCAGATACGCCCACATACGAGTACCCGGCGACCCCTGTGAAAGGGTCGTTCGACCCCCAAAGGGGTAGCGACCCACAGGTTGAGAACCGCTGGTTAAGAGCATAAACGCAGAACTCAAACATGAATTTGGCTCTGCCACTACTTCCGTGGCCTTGGGCAAGTTACTTAACCTATTTGTGCCCTAGTGTCTTCATCTGAAAAATAATAGTGTCTTCTAACAGAGTTTAATGAATATTAAATAATATATGTAGGAGCTTAGAATGCTGGCTGGTATGTGGCAAGTATTCTACAAATGATAGCTATTTTCATTATTGCATGTATTTTTTTTAAGCCAAACTTTTGAAGAAAAAAGAAAATTTTCCTTTTTTTATTCTTGACATAAATTTTTATTATTTCCAGTGGAACCCAATCTCCTGAATCCCTTTCAGTGTCATCCAAAACTTCAACTTCCTCTGTTTCTGGATTTAAAAACAATCCCTTCACAAATGAGCTGTGCAATTTGATCACCCTTCTTGACTTTAAACTTTCTTTGTTAAAATTGAACACCACAAAACCAGGGTTTCCTCTGTAATCTTCATTTATGACACCAGCTCCTGCATCTATAAAGTGTTTTGCAGCCAAGCCAGGATGTGCTATTCTTCCGTAACACCCAGAAGACAGAGCTATCTGAACATAGGTTTTCACAATGGCTTTCTCCATGGGTGGTGCTGTATAATCGTAGGCCCCCTACAGGTCCTAGCCCTCAGGCCATGCAGACCTCGTGCGCAGAGCCCTGGCATGCTGGGGGAGGAGGGCAAAGCGGAGCCTCATGCAGCCCTCCTCCACAGGCTGCTGGCTCGTCTGGGGAGATGGCTGGTGTTTAGGGCATGGTAACGCAGCATATGAGGGCAGATGGGAGCAGGGGCAACCTCAGGGTGCTGGAAGAGCCCAGCTGCCATGAACACACCAGGCTCTTGCATTTATTTTTCATAAAGCTAGGTTACCTCCTAAGAACTTCAAGTCTCTGGAAAATGATTCTTTCATCACAGAATGCAATAATTTATGTGCTGCCTGCTGTGATGAGTATTATTAAACAGACGAGATGGAGAGGACATGCAAATCAGCACAGACCATTCCTTGATGCCTTTGTGCCTTATGCGACCACATCCCCCCATTTGTAAAACAGGAAGAGAGACAAAAAGTGAATACCAGGATAAACAAGTTCCAACAGAGTCTGCTGGGTCTATCTTTTGCCCGGAGAGGTAGAAAGAGCAGCAACTCACAGAGATAAGTTCAAGGAATGTGTCGAACGAACATGGCATCTTGAATTGAGTAGCTACAGATTCCAGGTACTCATTCCTCTGTTCGCCTATTGTATTGGCTTCTGTGATATTATAATAAAGTGAGCATAGAATGTTCCGATGTTAGAAGGGTACGTGGATTGGTTCATAGTCATCTCCTATGACTGAGATGAAACACCCAAGGAAGAGATGAGCCCAGTAATGAGAGCCACACCTTGCTAGAGAAGGCGCTGCCCTTTCTCACTGAACGGCAGGGAAGTAAGCATGGTGAGACACCACCACCACTTGCTGGAAATCCATCCTCTGGGATTTTTGGGAAATCTCCCATGTAGGGTGCAATGGGAAAGCCAGTCATGGGGAGCTGTCTCATCAGACCTTTGCTACAGTTGTGGACATACAGGAACCAAAAAGCAAAACACTTTTCTCCTTCAATGTCTGTCTCCCCAGTGCCCTCTGTTGACAAAACTTAACATCGTTCCACCCTGGGAAGGAAAAATACAGAGGGTGCCAAAAAAATGTATACCCATTTTAAGAAAGGAAAAAACTGTACTAAAATTACGCAGATGGTAACCACTTTTAGCTCCTCCTGTAATTGTAGAAGTCAAATGTGACTTGTAGTCATCTTTTGTTATCAGTATATACTGAGTATTACAATTTTAATAGTTTTTTTTTCCTTTCTTAAAATGTGTATACCTTTTTTTGGCATTCTCTGTATTTAAAGGGCCCAGATTCATTTTTACAGGTGAGGCAAAAATGAAGAATTTGGAGCTAAGAGTGAATAAAATCAATAACTGGCACAAGAGTGATGCTGTAATATCTTTAGGAGCTGAAAACGCTGATAATTTCAGACTGGTAGTGTCCAAATCTGCAAATTGCTATTTGTCCATTAAAAAGCAATAACTCTCAAAGTGCGGTCTCTGGGTCAGCAATATCCACATTACCTGGGAGCTTGTTAGAAATGCAAATTGCAGGGCCCTACTTAACAAACCTATTGAATCAGAAACTAAGGGGGTTGGAGCCCAGCAATCTGTATCTTAACAAGCCCTCCAAATAATTTGACACGTGCCATGTGAGAACCACTGCTCTTCTAGGAGCTTGTTGCGCAAGCTTGAAGGGAAGAGTTTTAGTTTCAATTTTTAAACTTGAAAAAGACAACCTAACTTCTCTGGGACCTGGAAGCTAGCAGGGATATTATTACATCTCTACTTTTGCTACATTGAGGACATGTTTCTGGCCTAATGGGCATAACTTCATTGGATATGCTCACTTTGATAAGAAATTCTTTTTGATGTGCTCCTATCTGCAGGTCACGCTACCTTGATTAGGGCCCCAAAGCTTCTCTCACGATTTTCATCTGTTTCTGTGTGTGCAGAGAAGAGGAGAGTAATGCTTATTCTACTTTTTCCATATCTTTGCTTTTTCCTAACTCTCCACCATGAATGGAATATTGGAGGAACAGCTGGAGCCACAAACCTAAGACCAGCACATGAGCTCACCACTCCTCCCTGCCCGAGGGATAACTGCATGAGTTGCCTCCTTGACTAGGCTCCAATAGCCCAGAACAGAAAGCTTCATTTTCCCGATATAGTCTGATCCTTCCAGGTTCCTCAATGTGCTCTCTTCAAAGGAGAGAGGGGGAGATGACGTATTCTAGCAGGTGGTTTTTGTGCAATTCTTTGTTTTAAAATTAAAAGTGTGTGTGTGTGTGTGTGTGTGTGTGTGTGTGTGTGTGTGTGTGTGTGTGTGGTGTGTGAAGGATTGTGGCCTGGCCCTGATCCCACCACTAACTAGCTGCATGGGGTTGAGCAGGTCACCACTCTGGTTTTAATTTCCATACTGAAATATACAGCATTGGACTAGTTGATATTGGTCCAACATTTTATGATTCTATGTTCTACCACAAGCATATTTTTAAAAGGTAACCTTTAAACTCCCTCCTCTGTTTGGTGTCATGTACAATGAAGCCTTCCTACAAGCAAATTTAATCTAAAAGGATAGAGGTTATTTATTTACAGAAAGTAAAGATTTCAGATTTTCTCTGTGTTTTGAAAAAGATACAATATCCCATTCACTGCTTTGATAAGGGTAATTGTAACGTGAAACCGCACACCAGAGATGAAGCACTGATATTCTTTATTTCTAGTTCCTGATGTTTCACTGATAATAGTAAGCAAAAGATATGTATTTCTTTCAGAAATAATTTGAATATTTCCATTTTTAATGTCTGTTAAGGTTTTGTTTCTCTTCAAGATGGTCTTTCTCTGACCTAGTTTCACAAGCTGAAATGGGGAGAAAAGTCAAGTGTAATGCTTCTCCATCAGTACGGACATCCCTCTATGTGGAGAATGTCAGAAATTCTTGGAAATCAAGCTTGAAAAATCATATCTAGACTTTTATTCTAAAAAAAAAATTCGACTGTTTTGACAACAGTAATTTGGAATGACAGCAATCCAAGCTTGATAAAATAGCCAACACTTCCAGCTGCTCATCTGTTTCCTCCTCCTTCCTTCCTAAAAGAGGCTTGATTTTGTTCCCGTGGCAATGGCCCCAGGCAATGAATCCTAATTGGTCCAAACTTATTATGACATCCTCTTCCCAGCCTCCCTTGCAGTGAGAAGTGCCCATGTGAGTCAGTTCCGGGCTAAGCGACATAGGGGGAACTCTGTTGGAGACAGTGTTGGGTGGCTGTCTTCCTGCCTTGATAGCTGACACTATTCGGGGAGCTTCTGCTGCCTTCTTGTGACCTCCTGGTGATAGGTCCACAAGCCAAGAATGAGCGACCCTGGCTTTTTCAAGACATTTCTGAGTTGTGTCAAAAGTAGAGGTGCTACATAAAATACAAGACACCAGATTAAATTCGAATTTCAGAAAAATAGCAAGTTTTAAATATGTAATATTTGAGACGTACTTATACTACAAAGTTATTTATAGTTTACCCGAAATTCAAATTTAACTGTGTATCCTCCATATGTTTCCGCCTAGATCTGACAATTCTATGCACAAACCCAGCACTGCCTGCCTTGGATTTTCCTGTTATGTTAAAAAAAAAACAAAAAAAAAACCCCAATGAGTTTAAGCTATTAGTCAAGTAATATACTAGTTGCATGTGAACTCATTCCTGACATAGTAATTTATAAAAAAAGTATGCATTTTTTTCTTTTTTTTAGTATGCAGCATTTTTTGTATGCAGCATCATATGCCACACACTGTGCTAGTTGGCAAGGGTGTGTTTATAACTAAGGCACAGAGGTAGGTCCTGCCTTCATTGAGCTTGAAGGTTAGATGGACAGGCAGCCACTAAGCATGTGATTCTGTGAGTGGCAATATAGTTAATGTAATTTGTGCTTTGAAGAAAATGTAGGAGAGCTTTGAGAGCACCTGTGTGGGAAAGTAGAGAACAGGAAGGCCTCCCTGAAGTGGGATTTAAGGGGTGATATTAAGGCGGAGTAGGAGGAGTCAGCAAGCTGGTGGGAGGTGAGGGTTGCAGACGTTTGCTCTAAGCACTGGGGGCAGCATGTGTGCCAGCTGTGTGGCAGCAAGGGTTCTGGTAAGTTGAAGGTTGAGGAGGTCCCTCTGGCTGAACAGCAACGGGTTGAGTGATGGGAAATGAGGGTAGAGAGCTACACAGAGGCTAGATCAGGGAACACCTTGGAGGCCGTATTAAGGATTTTGAACTTTATCCTCACTCTACACTATACCCTAATAAGTCATGTTGCTATCCCCATTTTAAAATGAGGCAATCAAGACTTTAAATAGCTTGATCAAAGTCATATAGCTATTAAGTAGATGAACTGTAATTTGAGCCCAGGTTGTTTTGTTTTTTGTAGAGTGTGTGACCAAAAAAAAAAACCCATAATTATCACTGAGTGCAAGCTGGTTAAAATATAGAAACAATGAGAGCTGATCAAATGAGTCTGTAGAGTAAGTTTAAAGCTAATGTAACAATATAATTTATATTTGTGAGCACTGAGTGGGTTTTGAGAAATCTGTTTGTTATTTATAAACAAAAAGTTGATCAGTATAGTAGATAATTTAAATTCCAACATTGAAAGGGGTCTCAAAAAAAATCACACAATTCAGATCTCATGTCTGTACTTTTCAATGGAAGGTCTCCTGTATTACATGTCATTGAAGTAATTATAACTTATTTCTGTGATTTTAGAACATTAGTTTGAAAAAAACATTGTTAAACACAGGGAAAAGCCCCCTATTTGTAACATCTTCTCAATAAAATTGACACAATAATTCAGTGGTTTTAGACATATGCAATAAACAATAACAGAATTAACAACGACAAAACACTTGCACAAAAGATACTGCAGGGAATTGTTGATGTATTTAATGTAACTGCTACTCCTAGTAATACCATTATTTGCAGGAAGTGGCCATTGGTTTGGGATGGTAACCAATATTAAAAAAAAAAATTACCAGAACATTGTATATAAGGTAAATGTTTTATGATACCTGACATGTGTATGTATACACTCACTATACATACATGTACAGACATATAGACACATACAGGAGACACATACATACACACAGACACATATACACAAACACACACACACACAACAGATTACATATATTGTAACTGTGATGTAAATATAATTTCTTACTCTGGGTCCCATTCAGAAAAGTTTGTCAATCATTGGTCTAGAGGAACTAACTCAACTGTTATATGCATACACTCCTTGGAGTGAGAACAACTCACTAAGGTAAATTCCTGTCCATTGTCATGGATAATTATTTACTTGGAAAAATCATGTGCGATAGAACAAACAAAACAACGGCTGCCATTGTACCAAAGTACATACTATTATCTTGGTTAAGGTTCTTGAATATATTCCTTCGAGTTTCCTAGTTTATCCCAGAAAGGATTCAGTACAGTCCATCTTTATGCTGTTACTTGCAGACCTTGGGAAATAAGTATAATACAAAAAAAAAATTAATGGAGAATTCCAATTCTTATTTTAGTCAATCTTCACACTCACAACAGTTTTTTAAGGGTGTTAAGATTACACGAATTCTGGGGCCAGAAATGCTGCTTTGCTATACAGAACTAAATAGAGTCCAAGTCTCATTCTTTTAATCCTTGCATTACATTCAATAAGCCTATCTGAAGATATCAGATATCCAATATCATTTGCAATTGGTATAATAATCCTTGATTTCAAGGAATGAAATACTTTGAGAAGTAGAAGAATATCACAAAGGGTGGCTGGCTGCAGTAGAATTCTTGTTTTGGAGTGTTATCCTTATTTGGGGGAAAGAGGTATTGTTAGCTTTAACTTTTTTTTCTTTATCTAAGGAAGCCTAGCTGAATACTTACTGACCTTGGCTTAGAAACCCAATGATAAACCTACTGCATTCTTACTACACAGCTCATGTTGGAGAAACACACATTTTTTTGGTATAATATTTAATCTTTCAAGTATATAAAAAGTAAAACAATTATACTCTTTGACCAAGCAAATGCTACTTTTAAAAATTCTTAATATAATTGAAGAAGGAAAGCAGTAATATGTGCAGAGATTTTTATAGCATGTTATTTGCCAATGTGAAAAACTTGTAGAATACTAAATATTCAACAGCTGGAAAATGACTCAATAATCTTATGTCAATTTGGACTGTTATACTAGATAATTATACTATTACTTTATTATTGGAAATGATATCTTTTTTTTTTTTTTTTTAGCTGAGTTGGGGGAGGGGAACAGTGCTGGGGAATTGGGGGAAGGGGAACAGACAAGTTGTTGTCCTTTTGTTCTTCAGTTTAGTTGTGGAGGATGTTGCTTCATTGGCCCAAGTTGGCACCATCATTGCGCTTTTCCGGGGCGAGGCAGATCAGTCGCCAGCTTATGGATGGCCACTCATGCTGGCTGCTGGCTACACATGGTAGCCCATGGCAACCCACTGCAGCAGGGGCTGCAGCCTACGCCATCGCCGGCAAATCATGGCAGCCCAGCTCTAGGTTGTTCAGCATCTTAGCTATAGAGGGCAGTGTCACTGGCCCTCATATGTGAGATCCAAACCGGGGCCCTCTGGCGTCCCAAGCCAGCTCTTAACCAAGGAGACACTCGGCCGGCCTCAGAGCTCACATTCTTGAGCGAGCTCTTAACCAACTGAGCTACTCGGCCGGCCCTGGAAATTATATCTTAAATTCAATATAGAAAAATACCAAAAAGAAAAATACGAAAATTTGATTACAACTTTATTTTGTAATTTTTTATTCCTATGATTTGAAACTAGACATGTGACATCTTCTGCACTAAGATGTCTATGTCAAGTCTTATAATTCATATAACCATATAAAAGAGACTGACGTGAACAGTGAAAACACTGGATGTGTACTCACTAAAATGTTAACATTGCCTTGCTAGAAATATAGATTATTATTTTTTTCTCTTTTGCTTTTACATTAAAACTTTTTTATTAAGGTACTTTTATAATGACATGAAAAAAAACATTTTAAAGGAAGTTTGAACGTTCCTGGTGGCTACCCTGTCTTGTTATAATAAGAATAGGAATGATTCAATTTTGCCTCAAAATCTAGATTTAAATAAGGATTGAATTAAGTATATAACTTCGTATCCCTACTCTCCTAGGTCATTTTTTATTAACCGTTTCGTTAACAATTAAATTCAATCTTTATTTCCCTTTCATTATTACTTAGTCACAATTATGATTTTATATGCTTGGAACGGAAAATTAGTTAAGCAGGGTTATGAGACGTTATGAGACGCCTGAAGAGTACTCAATGGAAACATCTGAAAGGCCCCCCACTACCTCAATCCCAAACTGAGGGTGAAATGAGGCTATGCTGAGGATCCTTCCAGGCTGGCTTTGTCAGGGTACTGTGGTTGAAGAAATGGGAGAGGTGGTGCGTTAATACAACACAGGAACTTATTTATGCAACTGGAAAAAACAAAATCACATAGATCTAGGAGGTAGGGAAAGCTGATCTGCTTTGAATTTTATGTCTCTTCTAATGTCTCTGTTATATATATTTTTCTTTTTAAATTTTATCTAATATCTAGAACACAAGCAAGATAGCCTTAAAAGGTATAGTTGAATGTTTCCTTACAAGCCTCTAGGATGTAGGCAAGGAAAGGGGCAGGGTGTCACACACATGGACATGCACTTTCTTGTGGGCTTACAGGGCCCGTCAAAACATGCCAGTATTCTTGGGCCTTGGAACAGATGGTAAAAGCTGGCATGTGGTATGGAACTAGGTGCAGTTTGCCTGACCTACACGATCAAGGCTCCTTTCATTTTGATCAGCAGGTAGATCATAAGGCCAAACTCCAGTATGTGACTTAATCACCAAAGGAGAATTGGACCTGAGCACCAGCCATTATCAAGAGGATGGAAAAGCCTAGGCGTCCAACAGCCAAAACAGCCCAGGAAGTATGTTCTCTGGGCCAGAAAGTGAGCCAATAACCCCTGTAACATGGATCTGGCTCAGGTGCTATCATTTATGAAGGCAGAGCCCCTCCCTTCTCCCTACACTCTCTATGTCCACTCAAGCCAGTGACCTGAGCTTCACTGTGGGAGGCCTGCCTTTCATCAAAGTAACAGATAGCAAGGGTGGGCAGGCATATCTGGCAAGAATTATAACTACCACTAAGAAGAAATTTTCAAATGGTCTCGAAATTTCTTCAAATGGGTTCATGCCTACATGAAGTGCTGATGATCCTGAAATTAGGATTATATAGGATCAGTGGGCTGCCTGGCTGGGCTCAGTCTCCTAGTCAGACAGGAATTTACTGAGGACATACGAAATCTAATTCTTATTGAGAGATGATGACATTTGGACTAGGGCAGTGGATCTCACCAAAAAACCACATAATATTCTTCATTGCTGGAGTGACTAATACTGTCTTCTTGTGATCAGCTGATGATAGCATTTTGCACGTGTTAGCCATGAAAACCATTTTAGTTCAAATATAACAGCAGCTAGATCTACAGTTTTGTTCTCCCAGCATGCTTTGTCATCCTTCTTCTTTTGGGTTCTACTTCCTGACCTGCTTTCCCTTTGGGGAATTTCTCCCCTTAAGTCTGGAGGCCTTAGGAGATGTATTTAATTACAAGATCAGTACATGATCCAATCTTAGGTAGTCAGAGTATGCCACCTCCCTGGTCATATGATTGGTTTAGCAAAAGTCATGTGGCCCAAGAAGGACCAATCAGAGTCTTCCCTGGGACTTTTCAGCTGGGCTAAAATGGAAAACTGCTTTCTAAAATACTGTTTAAAATAAAGAATTTTAAACATATGCAAAAGTAGTGAGAATAATATGTAAACCCTTTTTATACAACACCTAACTTCAACATTTATCAACTCACGGACAATCTTGAAAAAGGATAAACTCTCTTTTTCCACTGGGGCTGTTGGACATAGGAGGATGGTGCTTCCAACAGACATGATGTCTGTCAGTGATTGCCAACCCTGTACTTTCTTTCGGCTTAAACCAGATATAGGAGGATTTCTATCACTTGCAAAATGTGTCATCTAATATGAAAACCTTAAAAAACACTTAAATAATTTTTAAAATCTTGTGTTTACTTTTGAGGTATTTGGGAAATAGAAATTCCTGGAACATCTTTAAAAGGAATAAAGGAGAAGGGGAGCTCTAGACATATTAAAACAAGATCACCAGCATTTAAACTTCACTTGATCCAAAGGCAACTTCAGTATCATTGAAATAACAGCCATTGACTAAAATGTTTAAACTAAACAACATAAATATCATTAAGAGATATAACAAAGGGTGAATATTTTCACCCTTAAAAAATAATCAAGTCCTCAAACCCATTCAGTGTCTCTGATTCTGAATTATCTTCAAAGCAATGAGTGAATGGATACAATCACTCCTACATTAGCATTCTGGCATGCCATTTTTGGGTATGTAACGAACTATATTTTTAGTTGTTCCTTCAGCAGCCACTTCGATAGGGCAATACTTACATTTTTGCTTTGCTAGTTCTTGTCTTAGATCTTCATACACTTGTGAAAAGAGGTCCTCTTCAGATTTTGTTCCATCTAGGTAAACTGAAAAGGAGAAAACCAAGCAATTAAAATGCTAACAGATTTATTAATATAGAATGCTTACTTTGGCACCTGCTAGCTCTCGAAAATACCAATAGATTTAATCATAGAACCCAGCACCGTAGTGTAAAAAGAAATTAATAGCCATTAGAGAGAGATAGGTTATAGCCAGAAACAACAGGTAAAAAATTTTGGCTTATTACAGAGAAATGCATACTAGCTGATGTGAAAATTATTTAAAAAAACAAAACGAAATAGAGTTTTAAGCGGCATTGTGAATATGGCACTTTAGGAGGACTGAAGAGGTGTCTCCCCAAAAGAATCATTTAAAGGAGTAGTTCTCCAACTTACTCATGCACCAAGATTACCTGTGAAGCTTCTTTAACTTTGCAGGGGTCTGGGCTCTGCCACATATGCGTATGTACTGAATTAGAATTCTCAAGGCTCAGAAGACAGGTATTTTTAATAAAATTGGCATAGTCAATTTTGGAGAAAAAGTAGAAGTCACATATGTTAAAGGAAGGAAAGGATCTTCTGGTCAGAAAAGTGCAGAGGCAGGGAGGTAAGGGAGAATTTTGCTTGTTGAGAAAAAGATGCACAGTTTGGAAAGGCTAGAATGTGGGGAGGCAGGAACAGTGGAGAGATGAGGTTATAGAGTGTCTTTGTCTTTAGAACTTTGATGTCTGGCTGTGTGGGTTTTATACTGAGAGCTGGTGACTGGGAAGCTAATAAGAAAGGCAGGGCAATGGTAAGACTTACTTTTTGATGGGGAGGGAGAGATGGGCAGTAAGAAGAGGACGTCCCTGCAACCATGGTCCAAACTGGAAGTGGTGAGGCCAGAACCTCAGCAGTGGCTCTGGGGATCGGGAAGTGGGGTTGAACTTGATTGAAAAAGAGAGCATAATGGCCTCCAGACTGTGGGCAAGACCCATGTGCTTTCTGCACGGCTCTGACATAGCCATCCTGGAAGCCATGAGACTTCTCACAATAAGGGCAACTCCCTTTATTCTGAAAAATATACTTCAGTTCTGATTCCTCTGCTCCATCCAACAACCTTCTCTCTCCAGCTTCCTGTATCTTCTCCATGTTGAGCTCTGTATCCCTATGGTCTGTTCTTAGCCTGGGTCCATAGATCCAGATCAGGGGTCGGCAAACTGCGGCTCATAAGCCACATGCGGCTCTTTGGGTACGTTCCATCTCAAAAGTTTGCCG
>NW_017731494.1:510486-513551 GCF_001890085.2 Hipposideros armiger | reverse complement strand
AATTCCCCAATTAAAAAAAAATTATAAATGAAACTATGATAGTTTTATTTTCATTTTCAATTTTACTTCAGAGCCACAGTTTGCGAGCCGTAGCTTGCTGACCCCTGGCGGCTCTTCTGTCTCAAAAGTTTCCGATCCCTGATCCAGATGGTTAAATCACTGCTCTATGGCTCTCAGGCATCCCAACCTCATTATGTGCAAAACAGACTTGCATTCCTCCCTTACAAACCTGCAACTTCACTTTTTTCTGTTTTCTAAACTAGCACCTGCCAGTTCCTGAGGTGTTGTTCTTGACACCTCAGTTTTATACACCCTTCATATCTACAGGATCTCCCAGTTCTATTGAGGACATCCATCCTCCACATAGCCAGAGGAATCTTACTAAAACAAGAATTTTATATCTCTCATGTTCTTATTCAAATTCTCTGTGGACGGCTTCCCACTTCTCTTGGGATAATGACTCAAGTCCCTAACTGGACTATGGCCTTGTAGGGTTTGGACCTTTCCTGGATCACCAGCATCACCCTCACCCCCGGCTTTTCTTTACCACAAATACACCAACCTTCTTCCAGGTGCCAATCATTCCTTCCTGCCCCCTGCCTGGCCTTTTCGTGTACCATACCCACTGTCTGGGGTGATCTTACGTCCCTTCAACTCTCTTCCCTTTGTCCAGTTAAACCCATCAGAGTGTGATTTAAATGTGGCTTCCTCAAGGAAGCCTTTCCTGATCACAGGGACTTAGGCAGTCCCCCAGGCACTCACTGTCCTAGTACTCAGCACAGCTCTAAAGGACATGTGCATGCAGCTAGTGTGCTTAACATCTGTTTCCCTAATAGGATGTTGGCTCATAAGAGTAGGGACTGGGTCTACCTTATTTTCCTTGGTATCACCAGGGCAGTACTTTGTACTTGGAAATCATTCAATCACTATTTACTGAATAAATGATCATCTGGAAGTGGACAAGCTTTTGACTAGAGTCATACAGAAAAACAGAAACCAGGAGAGCAGCTGTGGAAAACGCGAAGCCCAGAGTGTTCTGGTTTAAAGGGTCCCCTCATAAAGTAATCCATGAGAAAAAAGCTTCCTAAAGTCCTTCCTTTTGTGTACTTGGAGGCAATGATAAGTAGAAGGCCTTTTGTGGAGGGAGAAAAGGCACTTACCAATTTCCCACGGGATGTCCTCCATTTCTTGTCTGTGCTTCAGATACATGGGCCACACGTGGCCATCGAAGTACCCGGGGGGGTCTGGAGGCTTGTAGACCCTTGTACTATCAAAACATATAGGAAACTTTATGTTGATAGAAACACATGTTGATAAAGTAAAATGATAATGATCAGGATAATGGGAAAATCACTCAGAAGTTGAATCTAAACAGGATTAAGACTCAATACCAGTTATAAAGACCATAAAATGGATTTAGTTCTCTGATCCAAAACTTAATTTTGTAATTCACTGACTCTTACTCATAATTATCTTCCCCCCTCTAGTGCATTATAAAAAAATTAAGAGACAAATATCAATGTAAATAATGACAGAAACATTAATATGTTGGAATTAAACTTTAAACTAACTGGTGTTCATTGTGGCTTGTAGCAGAATATAAGCGAACTAATTTAAAATCATAATCAACATGGAATTGCTTCATTTGAAGGTTTAGGAGAAATGAGCCACATCGTCTGTATAAGGTATAAGGGCCTTTTCTCAGAACAGTACTTTGCATTACTCCAAGTGGATGACTATAGAAAAAAAAAAAGGTTTTGCTCATTATGTAAAAAGAGTTGAGGCTTCCCTTGTTTGAAAAACAGCATATACACATTGCTCCATACTGTTGCTTTCCTACTTTTTCATAAATTTTGTCTTTTGAATGAAAATCCACAAAGGTAATTTCAAAACTCACCTCCTCCTCCTCTTACATTCTTCATACGGAATGGTTAGAAAGTAGCTTCTATTCCATATAGTGTCAAGAGGCCTAAAATAACAGCATATTTAGTTCACAGGTTTAGTCCCCATCCATTCAGAGTCAATACTAGAGTGAGGATGCTTACTTATAGTTAAAGAGAAGGAAACCTTCGATGATTAATATGGGAATTTCCTCAGTGTTGCCCCCATCTGTTGATACCAGAGAGTGCCTTGGGTTTTCCATCCAGCCAGAAATAGTGGACATCATTTTTTCCATGTTAAGCGCTTCAAGCACTTCAAACAAACATACAAAAATATGAAATCAATATAACAAAAGTTTTATGAATGTAGCTTTTTATGATGAGTATCTCCAGGACTCTATAAAGACATAAAACAAGACTATTTTATTTACCCTTCAGAATACCTAATAACAAATCTTTTAGATAAATTGAAACTCTAATAGTGATAAATAGGTTTATGTTTGAAACATTTTTATTATGCAAAATTTCAAACATATATAAAAGTAGAGAGTAGAGTACAGTGAAGTCCCAAGTCCCCATTATCAGCTCTGACAATATAAATTCATGGCTAATCTTGCTTTATAACTTCTATGCTTCCAACTACATAAAAGTTTAACATTTTTGGATGACAAAGTATTTATAAATTAGTTTGAAAGACATATGACACACCGAGGAAAATGTATGCAACGTATTTGGCAAAAAGCTAATACCTTTAATATATATATAAAGAGCTCTTACAGAGAAGAGAAAAATCATTAAAATTTTTTACAAAGGACACGAATATGTCATTTTCAAAGTCTAAAATGAGCACACTTTTAGAAACAATTATAACTTTAAAAAAGTAACCTATAACACTGATTCTCAAAGTGTAGTAGCTAGATGAGCACCATAAGCATCACCTGGGAACTTGCCAGAAATGCAAATTCTGAGCTCCACTCCAGAACCACTGAACTGAGCCATCTGGGCTTAGAGGTTTTTCAGTGAAAGGTTTTAAAATTATGAATTAATTTATTTAATAGATATACGGCTATTAGGATTTTCTCTTTGTTCTGGTGTTAGTCTTGGCAAGTTGCATTTTTCTGGGAAATTGTCAATTTTATTTAAGTTTTCTAACTTATTTGCACAAATTGTTTATAGTATCCTCTT
>NW_017731494.1:460851-508035 GCF_001890085.2 Hipposideros armiger | reverse complement strand
CTACTTCCTCTTTAGTTAGTGATTTCTAATTCAGTTCTCTGTGATGGGAGGATGTCTCTGTATTGCTTGAATCCATTGAAACCTATTAGTCCTTGCTCCAAGCCTTTGTATGTGCCTTTCCTTTTGGTCAACGTCCCAAGGGATCCTGAGGGGAAAAAAATGTGTATTCTGCTCTTGCTGGGAGCCAGTTCTACATGTGTTCATTTAGTCAGCTTTGTTAATTGTGTTCTTCAGATCTGTTGGACCCTTACAATTTTTGCCTGTTTATTCCATTAGTTATTTAGGAAGCTATATTGAAATCTCCCACAATAATTGTAGATTTGTCTATTTCTCCTTTTAGTGTGGTCAATTTTTGCTTAATGTATTGGGCTGTCAGAAAAGTCATGACGCATTTTTGCAATGAAAAACACAGAAAAAAATACGTCATGACTTTTCCGACAACCCAATGTTTTGAAGTTATGTTATTAGGTGCATACAAATTTTAGATTGTTTACCTTCCTGTTGAATGGATCCATTTATCTCTCTTTATCTCTAGTAATACTCTTTGCCTTAAAGTTTACTTTGTCTGATATTAATATAGTTATACCAGTGTTCTTTCATTAGGTGTTTGCACAGATACTATCTTTTTTTAGCCTTTTGCTGTTGACTTTTCTATGTACTAATACTTAAATATATCTCTTAGAAGGAGCTTGTAGTTAGCACTTAAAAAAAAATCCAGTCTGACAATATTTGGAGTATTTTAGCTCATTTAACTTAATGTAGTAACTGATATATTTGGTTTAAATCTATCAACTTACTATCGTTTTCTATTGTCCCAGCATCTTTTGACTTGTTAGGTTCTCTGTTTTTTACTTCTTGACTTATTTTGTATTTATCAACTATATTTTAATGAGTCCATCTACTTACAGACTTCATAGCTATATATTTTAAAACTCTTCTTTTGGTGGTTATCATAAAGAGTTCAACATTAACTAGACTTACCCTAAATTTGTATATTTACATAAAAAGTTCAAATTTTTCTTTTCTTTTTTTCCTTTTTAAAAAAACTTTATTGGGGAACAGTGTGTTTTTCCAGGACTCATCAGCTCCAAGTCAAGTTGTCTTCAATCTAGTTGTGGAGGGCATAGCTCACTGGCCCATGCGGGTATCAAACCGGCAACCTTGGTGTTATGAGCACTGTGCTCTAAGCACCTGAGCTAACTGGCCGCCCCTCGAATTTTTCTTTCAGATTCTTGGAAGAGGACATTGAACACATGGTATGAATGTTTAAGTCTTTGGGACATATGTTCAATCTCCTTTCTAGAAATGTACCAATTTATTATACTCCCATCTGTGACAGTTTTTGTTTTGTTGAGCCGGTGCCATTATTAGATAATTATCATTGCTTTAAAAATCTGTTTACTTGATCAGTGGGGACAAAAGTAAGTTACAATTCTTTGATTACCTTTGAGGTTGACTTTTTATTGCACATTATCAAATAACCTTTTGCTTCTGTGAATAGCTTGTTCACATCCTTGGACATTTTTCAGTTGGAATATTGGTGTTTTTCTTATCAGTCTGTCAGAACTTATTTAAATTAGGAATAATTCTGTCAATTGTTGAAAACAACTTTTCCTTGTTTAACTCCTACTTTGTAATAATCTTCCCAGCTGGGGGATATAGCTCAGTGGTAAAGCACATGCTTTGCATGTAATCATCTTCCTTACTAACCTTTAGAGGAAGGTAAGGGAAGGAAAAAATATCCTGGCTGCAGCCCAAGACACAAGAACAGGCAGTGAGTCAAAGGATTTTGCCTCTCTCAAAACTATGAAGTGTCTGTAAGAACTGACCATACAACATTTTTCCTCCAAGGTTATCAAAGTTAAAAATAAAGAACATATTTTCTGGCTCCTCAAAAGAACTCTCTTAGTTGCTGGTTTGCATAAGATCTCAATGATCATCTTGTTAATTATAAAAGTTGGTAAAACTATTAAACATAGTTTATTAGCATGATATTCTTTATAGGACAATAAACTTTTTTTTGATGGACTTTAATCCTTTGGCTTCAAAGCAGTGTTAGATTGGGCAAGGAAGTGAGGTAAATCCATCTAAAAAATATTCACTATCTTTTTTTTTTTTAAAGATTTTACTGGGGAATTGGGGGACGGGAACAGTGTTGGAGAATTGGGGAAGGGGAACAGCCAATCCGCTGTCCCCTTGTTCCTCAGTCTAGCTGTGGAGGACTTCGCTTCACTGGCCCATGTTGGCACCATCATTGTGCTCTTCCCGGATGAGGCAGTCACTCACAGGCCATTGGACGGCCGCCCATGGCGGCTCACGGCAGCTCACGAAAGCGTATGCCAGCTGCCGGCCAGCTCCACTGCAACCCAGGCTGTCACCGACAACCCAGGGCAGCCCAGCTCCAGGTCAAGCTGTTGTTCACCATCTTAGCTGTAGAGGGCGCAGCGTCACTGGCCCTCAATGGGGGATCCGAACCGCAGCCCTGCTGCTCAGAGCTGGTGTCCCAAGCCAACTCCCAACCAACGTGCCACTCGGCCGGCCCTTCACTACCCTTTTTGAGCAATGAAAAGAAAAGGAAAAATACCCTAGCTGCCCAGTACCACTTTGATCACTAGGAAGGAAAGCTCAGAGGATGAGTGCTTGGAGTTTGCTCCACGTGAGGCTGGCGGGTTAGGAAGGGGAGTATAGTTAGTTATGTATTCCCTAGGCAGGGATTACTAGAGTGCTAGTGAGCCCACTTTGCCTCAACTTCAGAAGAAAAATCTGTATTATTCCAAAGTTTTCAGTTTTAAATAGAAAACTGGGAAAATGATTTCATTTTTTTTAGATACCTGAACAAAAATAAATGAGAAACCTTTACAAAGGCAGGTTTAACGTATAGTAATATATTTAAACACACTTTGACACTGTCTTCATAGATATCAAAGTTATTTGGGTTTGAAAAAGAAAATGAACATTAGTGCATGTTTTACAAGCTCATCTACTTACCATCATACTGCAGAAATCCATTTTTATCTATTTCTATCTCAGACTCTGGCTGGAAAAAAGAATAAAGTACCCATCAAAACTGTGCAGTGCAAAAATAATACAATTGTAGAATGAAGAGGTAACAAGCCTTTAATAAACACTTTGGATGATGAGAATAATTAACTCAAAGAACAGGACAATAAGTGGTGCCATCTAGTGGATAAGTAACACTATTGCTTTGGGTCTACCTTCACCACAAAAGCTGTATCAGCAAAGGCTTTTTGGAAGTAATTCAATTAACTTTACTACTAAAATTTTTTTTTGTGTGTTAAATAAGTGATCTAAAACGTTTTATAGATACCTTAAAGAAATCATCCTGAGATATGACACTGCAGTTCGGTAGGTGTTTCTGCAAATTCTTAGCCAGTGTTGTCTTCCCACCATTAGTCACACTGAACCAAAAAAAAAGGAAATAAAAATTGAAAATACAGAAAGATGCAATAAAAAACATAAAACATTTAAAAATCACCTTAGAAAAAGGATATTTAAAACAATATGGAATATCTAAGAATAAATTATTTCTTTTACAGATGTTTTTTCTGTTGGTAAAACCATAGGCATAAGTAGACAGAATGTAATACATGGTAAGAAATAGGCTGGGAAGGATAGAGGAGAAAGGTAACTACTGGGCAAGTCAACTGGATACTATCAAGGTTTAATACCACTATTGAGTTGGAAACAAAGGAATGTTTTGTCTAGGCAAAATATTTATAGGGTTAATATACAACACAGAATATGAGTAGCACATTTTAGTGCAAGTATATAAAACTGCATATGGTCATTGTGGTTTTGTTTCAATGCACAGTGGAAGAAAATGGAAGAGGGGTTATGACAAGCCTACCTATCATGAGTTTACATCTCCTCTGTATGTTTCCTTTCCCCTAATCTCTCTCCACTTTGGGGCTAGGTGGGAGGGCCATTTTAGCTTATCACACCAGTCAGGTGAGGTGGTTCCATTTTCCTTATGTCCAAAGCTGGGCAAATCAGGAAAGAATTGATAGATTTCCTCCTATGTCACACTGAGGGAAACAGCCATATGGAGAATGAAACCATCCTGAACCAAAGTAGCTAGCATCTGATCAGGCCTTGCCTCTGGTGTCAGTTCCAGAAAATAAATGATAAAGTAGGCAAACTTTGCTTAGTGACTCTCCTGTTTCTCTGTTTATAAGGAAACTCTCCCATCTACTGTTGGCATTTATGTAGCCAGAACTCCACTGTTTTTACATTTGATAGTGGCCTTATCTCTTCTTCAGGATTCAGGAATCCCTCACTGCATCTCCTTCCCCCCGACCATGTCCACTTGAAAACACCGTTTGGGTATCCTGAGTGTCTTGGTCAGCAATTTGTAGCAAAATTACTCACCCACCAATTCCAATGACAAATGTGTTCATAATTAGCTTGGAAAATCACGCCTTCCTAAAATTAAAAAGAAAAACATCGAATGCTTGTCATTCAGATGTCGAAAGAGGTCCGAGTCCTAAATTAGAAGGGTCAGCTGAGGAGGAAGGATGGCTGTGATGTCTGAGTTACCCCACCACTGGATTATCCACATTCCATGGAAGAGCTTCACACTGTGCAGGCATGCCTCGGAAATATTGTGAATTCAGTTCCAGGCCACCTCGCAATAAGGGAGTCATAGTCTTTTTGTTGGTGGAGTATCCGTGAAGCACAATAGAACGAGGTATGCCTGTACTGGCTTCTCTCTGCCACTCTCTCCTGCTAAGTGCCAACAGATGGTGCCTGCTCAGGGCCTGTAAGCCCAAATCAAGTAAACTGAAAGGGTACCCTTGGCAAAGCATATATCCTTGAAGGTCTGTTTTCAAGGTTGTGGAAGAGTTGCTAGGTTGCAGAGCACACTACAGAGATTCATACTCCACTCAGCCAGGTCACCTGTCACCTGCATGACTCAAATCACTTGGAGATGACCCCTGACCCCTACAGAGGGAAACTGCTGAACTCCTCTCCCTTCTGAAATGGGGAGGAAGTAACTGCTGGCCATAGGCAAAAGGAAGCTATCACCCCTTTAAGGGTGTTATTTCCTCACCCCAAAGCCTAGGTCTAGGGTCAGGGTAGACAAACTTTTTCAGAAATGGAACAAGTAGTAAATATTGGAGGCTTTGCAGGCGAAGAGACAAAATCAAGGTTATTATGTGGGTATTTATATAACAAGAAACACATTTTCACAATTTTTTTGATGAAAGCCAAAATATGATTTAGTACTTTTTTTTTTTGTACTATGTATCTACTAATGAGAAGAATGGAATTCCTTTTTTATTGGGGTAATATTTCCCTAACTGGATTTGTTTCCCTATCAGGAAAGTGATTGCCTAGAGTTCAGGCAAAGCGCCAGGTTTCAGCCACAGGCTGTTGACCCCTGGTATAAGGGGTGGAGGGCAGCTTCACACATGGACCTCTAAGGTTCACCAAGCAGTCCTGTGGATATTCCAATGGGCCATTTTCACCTCTTAAGTGAAAAGGTGAAGCTCAGCTGGAGGGAAACTTAGAATAGTGGTTCCTGAGAGTTGCCTCTGATTAGGCTGCTCTAGTTGGGTGATCAGGGACCTAAGCTGTGTGACTGCCTGGGGTGAGAGGCTCCCAGCGGCCCTCCCAATTCCTACCCCTGACCTCTGTCCAGACTCCTCCTGGGGGGAGGTTGTGGGGAAAAGAGCCTGGTGGAGAGAAAGCTGTTGTTCCTTGGCTTCTCAATTTATCCAGAATATTCCATATTAAGTGCAACTGCTTAAGGTTCAGTTCCACTTTCATTAACAAGTCTATATGAGACAAGAACTCAATAATCACTACGACAAAAATAAAATAACAGAACAGGGCCGGCGAAGTGGCTCAGTTGGTTAAAAGTTGGCTTGGGAGTGCGAGCTCTGAGCAGCAGGGCCGCCAGTTTGGTTTCCACATGGGCCAGTGACACTGTGCCCTCTACAGCTAAGATGGTGAACAACAGCTCGACCTGGAGCTGGGCTGCTGTGAGTCGCCGGCAATGGCACAGGCTGCAGTGGGGTTGCAGTGGGCTGCTATGAGCTATCATGGGTGACCAGCAGCCAGCATGAGCTGCTAGCGGCCGGCAACCAGCGAAGTTGCCATCAGCAGTTGTGAGCCGCCGTGATGAGCGGCCATCCAATGGCCGGAGAGCGACTGCCTCACCCGGGAAGAGCGCAATGATAATACCAACATGAGCCAGTGAAGTGACGTCCTCCACAACTAGACTGAAGAACAAAAAGGACAGCAACTTGTCTGTTCCCCTTCCCCGATTCCCCAATACTGCTCCCCTCCCCCAATTCCCCAATAAAATCTTAAAAAAAAATTAAATTTAATTTAAAAAATAATAAAATAACAGAACAAATTGGACATCTGAGTTGCTTTTTTGAATATATTATCTCCACCTAAATTGCCAAAATGTATTACAGGAACAATTGCATACAATGAATATTGTAAAATTAATTTTTATAATTTTTCTATTTTTGAATTTTATTTCACACTATTCTTACTTTTAGTAAGTCAGTGCAAGGCTGCCAACTATCCTCTTTTGGGGTGAGAAAGACTACCCTTTATCCTGAGATGGTATCTTTCCTATCTTTTGGGTGATAAATGTCCTCTCTCCTATGAAATCATGTTGGCAGTACATAGTACTTGGTTGAAGTCCTCACTTGGCAAAACATAAAACTTTGTCCCTCCTTGCCCCACCTCACTTATTTTTGGATAGTTTGTTAGAGTATTAAACTCTCAAACCCAGAGGAGTATAGCCTTAGAGGTCACTTAGTCCACCCCTTCATTTTGCAGAAGTTGAAACTGGCCCAGAAAATGGAGTGTCTTGCCCAAGGTCACACAGTTAGTAAGTTTTGGAAAAGCCAGAAATGAAACTAGACTAAGCAAATTAACCTCTTGTCTCTTTCCAAGCTGCTCAAAAGCACTTTATTACCAAGAGCAAAGAAAGGATGTTGCACGTGTGCTGGCTTGTGAGGTTCCCATGAGTAATTGATATCCTTTTAGTGATGTATTATTGATGGGTGCATATTTGTTGTGCACACTGAATGGCAAAGACTACTGGTCCCCTGTGCTTCTTGTCACATCTGTGCAAACACGTGAGGATACTGTATCAATTACATAGCATGTAAATAACAAGTGAGTGTGGTTGTGACACTGGAAATAGGCTTGAGGGGATTATTTGGGTAGAAGAAACCAGGAGTGAGGGAAGGTGAAGAACCTACTTATAAAATCCCTTGGGCTCAGGAAAGAACTCCCACAGTCAAATACAAGTTTTTTACCAAAACAGGCACCCTCAGTTCTATATTAGTTAGCAGTCTTGGCCTGTCCAAGACAGTGTTTGAATAAATGTGGGGCACAGTTCATTAGCAACCAACAGGTGACAATGTGGTGGGAGGGGTGGGGAACTGCAAGAAGCAGAAGCAAAAACTGTGGCTGGGATGAGTGGCCGGGGGTAGGAGTGGGTGTAACAATCGCAGAGGCCATTTATTTAAAAAGCAGAATTGGATGCATGGGGCAGCTTCAGGTGAACACTAAGTTCAGGCCTGGCACTGTCCACCTTCACACACCTTCTGTTATTTCATTGCCTGCTACTCTAAGAACTATTTTAAAATCACATTTAAAAAACTTGCAATCAAGAGTTGCCAGACTCCAAATATATGCAGCAGCATACTCCATGAAGCAAACACAAGTTTGACCAACCACATATGAGCACTTTAATCACTGAATGTCCCCAGAGAGACAACCGTTTGGACATTCCAGCCTCATAATCCAGGGCATCCCAGGTAAATACTAGTATTACCACTCCCAATCTCATGGGATATTTATGTACTTTATTCTCCCAATTAGTGCAAATCTTTCCTAAACAGCACAGAACACTTGCATAGGGGGAGAACAGATTAAGGTATCCAAGAGCAAACCCAAAGTGAGTAATTTTAATGATTTTAAATACTTTTTTTCCCCCTAAGTAAAATATGTTGTTGAGTCTTTTTTTTTTTAACAGCTGGTATGTGTTTATTACATTTCATTTATTTCACTACTAAGCTTGGTATATTTTGGATTCTAAACTGCAAAATGGTCAAGGTGGCATGTGCAGAATCAGCAGATTATAAGGAAACAGCAACTCCCTAATACAAATGTTCTCAAAGACAGATGACAACATGTTAATGAAATGTTCTGTTTTTCAACACATGGAAAGAGCAGTTTGATATTTTTCAGAGTGAAATGTTTTCAGGACTTCTCATTCATTTATTTTATTCAATTGTTATTTTGATTATCTTCTTCCACGCAGACAGGCAAGTCTTTTCCTACCGTTGTTGAAACTTTGCTCACTTTTGGTAAACAGAACTCTCCCAAAGCTAACCTTTCTGAATATGTGAACTATGCCCCTTTCCCTTGGAATCAGTCAATCTTTCACTAACCCCTAGTAGAAACTTTGAAGCTTCATTTTATGTAGACTCTCATATACAAAGTTTTTTCTTTTCAAATTTTCTTCCCCCAAACATACAACTGGTTTATAATATTGACTGTGTTATTTTGAACTTATGAACTCTGCATTTCTATTGGGTTGTCGGGGAAGTCATGACGCATTTTTGCAACTAAAAACAGAAAAAATACGTCATGACTTTTCCAACAACCCAATAGTAGGCTCCCATCGTAGATTCAATCTGCTAGGTTAGGGGACGGCAAACTTCTGTAAAGTGCCAGGTAGAAAATGTTTTCCATTTTGCCAGCGGCTGTTTCACTCTGCTGCTATGAAGTGAAAGCGGCCACAGACAATGCATAAACAAATGAGCGTGTTCCAATAAAACTTTGCGGACACTGAAATTTGCATTTTATATAATTTTTCACATGCCACACAATATTCTTTTATTTTCAGCCATATAAAAGTGTAAAAATCATTCTTGGTTAGCAAGCCGTACAACAGGAGGCGGGGGTGGGGGGGCGGCGCGCATAGTTAGTCAACTCCAATGCTAGGGGAATAAAAGGCCTTTCCCGTGGGGATCAAGACCTGACCCTGTCCTTGGTGACTTCTCCCCACAATCTGTACGATCTCTAGGAGGCAGACTCCCCCATTTTAAAGACTATCGCGGAACATTAAAGCACTAAGCAACACGAGTACGAGTACACACCCTTCTTGGCAGGCCCGTATCAGCCCGTTTAGGATGATAAAAGTGTCCCAACCCGACAGGCAAGACACAACCAGGTTCGGGATCCAGGGCAGTTAACACTGGATACACCTCCAAGCCCCAGCGAGGCTGCGCAGCGGGCTCGGGCAGGTACTCACCGGGTCCTCCCAAGCAAAGAAGCAGAGGCGATGGCCAAGCGCGCGCCTGTCACTAACCCGCCGCAACCCCGCAGCTCGCTATCCTAGGGGCCCACCGCCCAATCCCCTGCGTCCCTCCCAGGTCAGAGGCGGTCTAGGTAGAGGCCGCCAAACCGGCTCACCCAGGGGGGCCGCAACGCCCAACTCCAGCCCCGGTTGGGCGGGGCGGAGCTCCGGTGAGCGCGACCCCGCGCGCATCCCTGCAGAGTCTGGCCCTTCCTTGTCGGGGGCGCGCGCGGCCGGCCTGCCCCGGTGCGAGCCGGCGGCGTCCTGGTTCGGCTTCGGCTTGTTCCGCCGCTGCGCGCGCGCCGGCGTGCGCGCCGCCCGCGCTCCCGCCGCGCAGCAGCTGCCAGCCGAGGAGCCAATTAACGCCGGGCGGAGCGGCGGCCACTTCCTCGTGGGCCCGGTCGCGCGCCTGGGACAGCTCGGGCTGCTGCGGGGTAGGGCGGGGACTGCGGCGAGCCGCTCTGGTTGCGTCCACTGATCCGGCAGCCAAGGGTGGGCGCGGGTCCCTGAAGGCGCACCACTGCAAATCAGACAAAAAGAAACTTTGGGGCGCCGGGAGTGCCGGTTGGCGGGGCGTCTGGTTGACTTTTCGTGCGTGGTCTTTAGGATCAACCGCTCCAGGAAGCGAGATGTCGAAGCCGCCACCCAAACCGGTCAAACCAGGTAAGGGAGGTGCTCGCCGGGTCCCCTGACCGCCTCGGTGCCCTGCGCTTCCTGTGCCACTTGGCAGGGCGGACCAGGCACGTACCCAGCCCCGGAGCCACGCTCTCCATATCCGACCCACCAGAATGGGAGTTGTTAGCTTTGTTGCGTTCGCTAAAGGGAAGAGGATTGTTTGGGATAGCAAGAGGATTTCGAGGATTTTTTAAAAAGTTTATTTTTAAAGAGGAGTCGCCCTCAGTTTTGCCACACTGACATTTCACTGCAACTTTCAAGCCGGTGTCATGGCTACGTCCCATTGAAGCTTTCCTGGAAGACAGGGCCGGGGCCATTGATCTCCCTTTAAAAAAGAAATTAAATAAATGCCTTGAAATGCCTTTTAGCCACTTCCTCTTTTTTTTTTTTCTTTTTTTTTTTCCAGTGTGTGTCTGTCAAGTTAGAGTTCTTGACCGGCCAGAGCAAACGGGAAGTGCGCTGCTTGCAGGGTGGGGTGGGTGAGCAAGTCTCCTTTGGGACTTTTAAGAGGAACAGCGTTTGAAATTGACCTCGGGATCTTGGGAAAAGCGTTTAGAAAACTCTGTGCTAGACTTCGTAGCGAGAAGAATCTAGGCTGCGGCAGAGTAATCTCGGCTATTTGTATTCGGAAGTGTTACTTTATTACGCAGTCCTGTGCCTCCACTCCACTCTTCTAGTGAATTTCGCCTGCTAAACTGGAGACGGTGCGATTACTAAGTTCCCCAAAGCCGTTTTCTTGGCCGATAGTCTTGGTTCATTTTTTACTCTATTCTTAGAATATTTTTGGTGATAGGGAGACACGAAAATTTAAAGGGAACTGACGTATTTCAATTAAATACTGTAACAAACCCTTTCGTGCGTTCTTTTAGTAGGCTATTAGGGGAAACGTAGGGAATGGAAAATAAATAGCTCTGACACACTCTCAGGTTTTTTTCTTCCAACTTCATGTAACTTTTAGTACAGCAAAGCTGAAATTTATCCATTTACATCAAATGTCGAAGTAACCTTGGTGATTTTTTTTTCTTGATTTTTCTAAACTTTAGTCAAGCACTACAACTTTAATGATTATTCAGTTTTCTTTCTTTGCCTTTATACATTCTCAGTTTCAAGTCATTTTATTTGAAAATTATGTACATACTCACATATATGGAATAGTTTTTCACTGAGGACTTAAATTTTCGTGGGCTGGATGTGGAGGAAATTGCTGGGACTTTGGCTCTGCTGTAAGCAAAGATGGGGCGTGGTTAGAATTGGGCTCTGTGCTTCTTTACTTGTGGAATCTGATGAGCAATTTGCATTTTCAGTAAGTATGTAGGTGATGGCCCCTTTCAAAACTCAGATGTAAATCAGGACCTCAAGTATCCCGCAAGCAGAGTTGTTCTTTGATAGCCAATAACAATAAGAATGTCATGAGGTTTTTCATCTCTCTAGACATTAAGTGATGTCTGTGCTACAGCTGGAGGGATATGGACAGTGTGTGTGCACGAGTGTGTACGTGAGTACTCATGCACACATGGGTGTGATTAAGGATCATAGTGTTACCAGCTGGGTATAAACTCTCAGGAACCATTTTTGTTGTCTGACACTACAGCTTTCTCCGTCTCTTCAGCAAATCAGAAAGCAAATGGTTGAAAATGACTGCTGTTTAGAGAGAGCTTTGATTCTACACTCATTTGTAAATGACATTCAAACTCAAGGTCACCATAGAAATCGGCTTGTCAATTTACTAATTTACAGTGAGAAATACTACTTTCAGTCAAACTTGAAACTTTGTGTGGCCTGGTTTAACTGAAAACAGAACTGTCCTATTATAGTCCTGGCCCACATTTACTGTGTGCCGGGTCCTGGTCTAATCACTTTAAATCCATTAACTCGTTTACTTCTTACAACAACCCTGTGAGGTGAGTACTATTATTGTTCCCATTGCACAGGTGGGGAAATGAAAGCAAGGCTCAGAAAGATTGAATAACCTACCCAAGGTCAGCAGCTGGATGGGGAGGAGCGGGTAGCATTGGAACCCAGGTAGTCTAGCTCCAGAGTTTGGGTTCTTAACTATAAAGCCTTAAACCACAGTGCACCATTCACATGGTCTTGTGTGTTTTAGAGCTGGTGGGCAAGAAGTAGAAAGGAAAGTGCCTCTGGCCTTCTGTCAGACTTTATTGTCACAAACGCACATAAAAGTTACTGCCTGGTTGGTAGAAGCAAGGAGCGTGGTACTGAGCTTTACTCTCTTGTCCTGCAGGCAGGCTACATGGGTGAAAATGTCTGATGCAAGCTTGGAATTGGGGGTAGGGAGGTGTATTTAATTTTTGGTTTCTTGGTTTATTTATACCCTGCCTCATCCCAAATGAGAGGAAAAAAAAAAAGATAAAGAAAGCAGGGTTGTGTAGAGGGAGGGAAGAATAGTAAGAGGAAGCCAGAGGAAAGATAGTTTTTAGACACACACATGGTAAGGTCCTGCAGAATTCTTAAAGAACGGCTGTAGTTTTGGCTCTCAGCTTCAAGGAGAGAGAGAGAAGATCAATTATAAGATTCCTAGTGTTCATAAACTTAAAATGTATTACTTGCTGGAAGAAGACTTATGTTAATGGTACTGAGACCTGAGATGAGCTTTTCCGATGGTTCTCTTAAAGTATTGGAGTGGGCTAGATATCTCTACAAGAAACATAAGTGGGACATCATAGTGGTGGTCCCCTGAGGTTCCAGCAAAGCAAGATCTGGGCAGAACAGCATGACTCAATTCATAGGCAGTGCTAAAAGGAGGGAGCTAGGTGAGGGAGGACAAAGTACTTACTGGAAGATTTTAATAGCAAGGGACAGACAGTAAGCTGTAATGTGGGCTAATGTAGCTATCAGGATGATTGGCATGTGCCCCATAAGGGGACCTTTTTGGAAAGGAGGCTGCCCAGGTAAGCCCTGGTCAGATGCTTGAGGGAAAGCCCTGCTGCTTAATTTCCTTTTGTATTTCCTTAATTTCCTTCCTGATATTATACCAGAGGTCATCTTGTTTGGGATTCTGGCCATAATCAAAATTTGCTTGCTAACCACTTCTTAATACCTGCAGCTTCTAGTTTAGGCCTTGTGTTAGACACTGGGGTTCCAAGGAACACCGAAATAAGGTCTCATCCAGGAGGGTCTTCAGTCTAATGGGGGAGATTTATGTAGCTACAGATACTATCTTAGATTGTCCCATTTCTACAATTGGATAGCCATCTTACCCATTTTGTTGAAAAAAATCTTGTAATTAAAAATAAAAGTGATATTTTTATTATAGAAAATTTAGAAAGTAGAGTATAGGAAAATAATAAATATATAAATAAATATATAAAAACTATCCCTACTTATTATCTAGTGATAACCACTGTTTTCTCGCAGGATTTTTGTTTTTCTTCTTCAAATCCATTTTTTTTTCAAAAAACCCATTGAATTTCATTCGATTATCCTCAGAATGTTGTCTCAGTTTCAGTTTTAAGTTCCTTGCTGTTGGCTGGCATATAGTTCCTACAGTCTGTATGGTATCGCCTGCACTCAGCTTGAAAAATCAACTCTATCATATTCTAACCTTTCCTTGGTTACCGATTTTTTTTTTTTCCCCCCTGTAGGGTCATTTTTGGCTATTCAAGGTCGGTCATTGAAACTCTCCCCTCTAATTGTTAGATATGTCTCCATGGTACTCTGTCTACTAAAATGTGTCACAATTTTGTGGACTTTAGCTCATTCTGTATGGGACCCTTCTTACCATCTGCTGAACCAGCCCAGCCTCTCAATTCTACACATATAGGATGCACTTCTGTTCATTTCAGCCACCCTCTGAAGCCTTGCAGTTCAATTAGGGCGAACCCGCCTGGCCTTTTGGAGTGTAGCAAACAATTTGTGTTCTCACAAATACTTTTTAAAAAAGTGACTTTAATCTGAGACTTGATGTAAGATTCACCAAATGATACTGAATGAGATCTGGACTAGAATCATTGCATTCTAAGCAGGTTTGATAACCCTCCACTGTAGTTGGAAGCCTGCTGTCTGACCTTGACCAATTCTTTTAAATGGCTTATTGATTTTGGTGATGAAAGTAAAGCAGCATAAATATTTCACATGTCGTGTGAAAATAAATTTATGGGACTTTGAAGAAGTAAGTGTCAGTGTTTTGGGTTCTTTTGTATACACAGTGAAAACATCATAAATTTCAAAGATGTCACACATATGCTGCTTATATAACACCTTTGAGAAGAAAAAGGTCTTCATTTAAAATGATCCAAATTTTTGTGTAATTTTTTTCCTCTGAATAAACAAATTAATCAGAGGGGCTCCATTTATAAAGTGTGAAAAACATCTTGAAAAGTACAGAATGATGATGATGATAGTACTAGTTAACATTTATTTGGCCCTAACGAAGCGTCAGGCCCTGTGCCAAGAACTTTAAATGCTATATCTCATTTGATTCTTCTAACTTCCCTAAAATGTGGATCCTAATATCCCCATTTTTATGGGTGAAGTAGGACTTAGTAAGTTTAAGAAAACTACCTGAGGCCTCAAAGGTAGAAAGTAGTTGGTTTGACCTGGGAATGGAACACAAGCCTTAACTAGAGTCAGTGTGTTTGGGGCAGAGAAACCTGTGAGGATTCTATTAGGTTGGATGAGCTTTTGTTGGCCAGCCACCTTCATTAACTTTAGTTGTCGTTTTTGTATGTGCTTTGCATAACTCGCCTCTTTCATTAAATCTGTATTGACTATTAGACACTTACTGAGAGTAGAATAATCTTTTATTTCTTTGTAACTGCATAGCAAGTTTGTAACTGCATAGCAACTAAACTTTTTTATGTTTAACAGATACATAAAAAGTCTGGATAATAATGAAGTCTTTGTCTGGAAGAAAGTGGGGAGGACTGGTTGGGCATATCTTGTAGCTTCATTATAAAATAGCAAAGGCTGGAGGCAGTGTCAGCACTAGTTCTGGAAATAGTGGGGTCCCTCCCTTTTTAACATTTTCAACGTTACCACTGTTTGACTTCAGTGTGACTAGTGACTAGCTTTTCTGACATGTCTCTGTATGGGAGGAAAATACTTTTTATCTACCCTTTTAGGTTCTATGTCTGGGTCCTGTGAATTAAACTGACCAAAAGGAAAAAAAACCAAACAGATTAACAGGAGAAAAAGTCATGCAAATTTAATTGATGTTTTTAATTTGATGTGTACAAGGGATATACAGGAAAGAAGTGAAAACCCAAAGAAGTGGTTAGACTTGAAAGCTTATATATGTCATTTTAACAAAGGGTGGAGAAGTGACCAGACAAAGGGAAGGGGGAATGGGCTTCTAGGGGGAGTAAGTTGTGGGAAGGTAAATGTATGGCAAAACTAATAGAAGATAAGAGTTATTTTAGTAAGGTTTGTTTGTATAGACTCATCTAGGTACCATTTCCTTCTCTAGTAGTAAGAGTTTTTGTCCTCTTTCTTATATGGTGGGGGGCATGTTAGGAGCTATACCTTCACAGGGGGAATTTATGCCCTGCTTTTAGGCAGATGGAGGAGGGCAAAGAGTTCTTCCTGTGTCTGCTTTTTCTCAGTTGCCTTCAGTTCAAAATAATCCTTATGCCAAAGTGGCATATTTTGGGGTAGCAGATTTTGATCCCCTTTACCTCATACCTCATGTCCAGTGAAAACCATTGCCAAAGTTGTCCTCCTTTGCTTAATGCCCAGGGGAAAACAAAATAGAGAGAGAGAGAGAGAGAGAGAGAGAGAGAGAGTGAGAGAGAGAGAAAATAAATCAGAGACAGAGAGGCCCCTTTCAGTGGCCTGATGTGAGTCGTTAAGTCAAGAGTCTCTAACAATTTGTCAGTCATACTGCAAAGCTTGGAAAAAGAGAAGTTCTCTAGCAAACAAATTAAAGGAGTTTGGGGGAAAATTTTCAGATATCAGTATAGAGAGAGCTTCCTGGTTCTTTTGAACAACCACATGCTCCTCTATTGTATTTATTTAACCAGACCCATGTTAATGAGCATTTAGATTGTTTCCACTCTTTTATTGTAACAAATGCTGTTATAACAGCCTTGTTGCTTACCTGTGTGAGTGAATCCACAGGGGAAAGTCCTGGTGGGATTGTTGTATTGTTAGAAGGTATGTGCCTTGTCATTTTCATGTCTCATAGACATTCCCAAAATACTCTCTAAAGAGGTTCTACCAGTTTACCTTCCTACCAAAAATGTGTGAGCTTGTTTAAACAGAAAAATTATAAAGCATGTGATAGGAGATATTATCAAAGTGTGATCAGAGAGCTGGGAAGTGCAAGGCAGGGAGCTTGAGAAAGCTGAGAAGGTGTCACAGAAGAGGGAAAATTTAAGTAGGGTCTTGAATGCTGAGTAAGAGTTTGGTAGGCAGCGAAGAGGAAAAGTCATTTGACTCGAGCAGAAATAACTTGATATGTCCTCCTATTCACGTTCACCTGAGTATACAGGGCTGAGCTTCTCTAAGAGAAGCTAGGGAGACTGGTGTTCACATGTGGAACTGTGGGTCAGAGAAATTTGTTCCGAATTAAAGAGAAAGCCATTTTAGTATAGCCATCAGTGGAAAACAGTACTGCTTTACACAGAAATTGAGAATTTAAATGTCTGCGTAGCAGCCCTCTACATATCTGCACATCTGTTTGTCAGAATGTTAATAATAGCTGTGGGTGTTTAATTTGTAGCCATGGGTTAAAGAAGGTTACAGCTTCAAGTCACTTACACAAGTCACTGGTGGGACTGCTACAGCCACCTTCTTTTTATTCATTCTTGTCAGTCATTTCCCACTTGATATTTGTGCATTTGTAGAATTTTTAGAAAGTCACAAGGCAAATTCCTAAACTTACTCATGGGGTAAGAGTTGGGGGAGTTTGTATTTGTGCATTTTGGTTAACGTGGGATTTTAAAACTCATTAACATCCCTTAGAATTTGATAAGCTACTTTGGTTTTATATTTGTGGGACCCAAGAATGCACTCAGTGTGTTTCTTTCAATTTGAATTCAAATTAAGGAAGAACCTAGGGATTAACTCAGTTTTTTCTTGCTGGAGGGGCCTCGGGAGTCTTTCTGACAGCCCTACACTTGACGGATTTTGCTTGGTTCTAAGAAGCTCACAGGTTTATTTCAGGATTCCCTCCCTCATCAGGAGGAAAGACTTGAATCAACTTACTTGCGTGAGACAAATAAATGACTTCCACTGGAGAGTATTCTGGAGTGGCTGTGTCTTCTAGGAACCTCCTGACTCAATCCAGGCTTGGGGGAGGACACCTTCAAATTCAAGCTCCCTGAGCATGGTGAGAGGGCTAGGCTCAAAGAAGCCCCGCTAGCCTGTTGGCACAGTTGGCAGGTGTTTCAGACTCCAGATTTGGAAGATTCCACGGTTTGCTATTTCCTTGCTTGAAAACCAGACTTGGGTGACTCTTATCTAAAATGTTGCCTACCCAGGTTTACAGGGTTTTCCGGCTGCTTTGGGGGCCTGTTGTTTTGATGAGTCAGTGTAAGCTTGTCAACAGACGCTCTGGGAGGACCTAAACTGAAGGTTTTCTCACTGGGTTTGGAAGCTGGCTGTGAAATGTTGCAACAGAAACGGTTCCCTCCAAATTTCTTTTTCTGAATGGCGTGACAAACTTGAAATTGTTTGCAACTTTTTCTTTTGGGGAATAAATAATTCTTTTTTATTGCCCTGCACTCAGGTTCTAAATCTAAGCCACCCACGCACTGCCACCGAGAACCTGGGCCTGTGTTAAGGTGAAACGTGAAGTAGGAGTCACCACTTATGGTGACTGCCCACTTCCTCTTGCAAGGAGCCTGTCCCATCCACAGGGCGGCTTCTGATCCTTGCCTAACGCCTTCCCACGCTCAAAACCGAGTTCTATACCTACGTATTGGGGCTCTAAAGGGTCGCTGGACCTTGACATGACTTGGTAGAAGCTCTGTTCTCCACAATGGGCTCCTGCTCATTTTCCAGCTCTTGGTTAGTACTGGGTCTCTCTGATGTCTTGATATCTGTTCTGATACCCTCTTATTGACTGCGTCAAGATGTCTGCTGCTTGGTCTGCCCTGAACCCTTGTCTTTGGCCTGCTTTTCCCTCGTTGGATGCATGTCCCATATCATTTAGACCTTTTGCTACCACCTATGCCTTTCAGATGTACTATGCCCGTAAGATTGGCCGGGGTCTGTGGCAACTCTTGGATGGATTTACCCTTGGGTGCCCTTCCTTCTTTAGACCTAACCTTAGGCAGACCTGAAGACCGTAGCCACTTGTTGTTTGAGCTCCGATTATGGCACCTCGAGGGACAGTGCCATGTGCCCAGAGAGCCTTCCGACAATATCTCAGTCAGGACCGTCCCGCATACCATCCCGTTCTTCTTCGCTGACATCACCTGAAACTTGGTTTCCTCTTATCTCAGTTCCACTCACTCACTGCTTCACATCCGATGAACAAATTCACCTTCCCTGTTAAACTAATCACTGATGTATCATAATCCCTTTCCCAAAGCTGCTTACAGTGAAAAATAAGATAAGCTAAAAACAAGATTCCTTAAAGGGATTCCCTTTTCAAATGGACTACGGTAGTCTCCCTTATCCATGATTTCACTTTCCACGGTTTCAATTACCCACAGCCTGATAACATTAAATGGAAAATTACAGAAATAATTCATAAGTTATTGATTGTGCGCTGTGCTGAGTAATGTGATGAAGTCTTACACTGTCCCGCCTGGGCCTTGAAACATCCCTTCTTCCATTGTATCTGTGCCGTGTGTACCACCCGCCCGTTAGGCGCTGTCTTGGCTATCAGATCCGCTGCCTTGGAATCACAGCATTCATGTCCAATAACCCTCATTTTACTTAATGGCCCCGAAGTACAAGAGTAGTGATGCTGGCAATTTGAATATGCCAAAGAGAAATGCTTCAAGTGAAAAGGTATGTATTTGTAGGAAAAAATGTAACATGGCGTAATAGGGTTTGGTACTATCTGTGGTTTCAGGCAGCCACTGGGAGCCTTGAGACGTGTCCTCTGTGGATAAGGAGACTACTGTACTCTTTAACGATAGGACTTTAGGCATAAAGATGGGCTAATACAGTGGATATTCTAGGACTAAGCTGTGATTGGGAGGAGGAGGAGGCAAAATATACGAGTACTAATGGGAAATGAGCATTAGCTTGGGGGTGAAGTTCTGGCCACAATTTTTTATTTTTTATTTATTTTTTATTAACTTGCTAAATCACTTTGATAAGTCAGTCCCTAGACCCCTCTGGGCCTCTTTCTTCACTTGATTCTAAACCCAATTTAGATCTGCTGCCTTAGACAGCAGATCTGATAGCCAAATTTTTATTGCCTTAGACTTACTTTTCAATAATTCCACAGATTTCTACATAATTTCATCCTGTGCTTATAGAATCCTGGAACATTTTCAATGCTCAGTGTCATGTGAATGCAAGCATATGGAGGAATAAAATACTTTAAGGGCTTTTCATAAGCCCAGATTTCTATGACAAATAGGAAGAGAGAAGAAAGGATGGGAAGTGTTTTAGGGTTAGGCATGATATATTCATAATTAGGTCTGATCTGATTTCACTTAAGCTCTAGCTACACAGAGCAGTGGAGTTGTTGTGTTCTTGTTGTTGTTTTTTGTTTTGTTTTGTTTTGAAACTGCTTAGAGGAAAAGCCATGGGGTGGCCATGCAGAAATGTGCCTGGACCCTACATGCATGGACTAGGGGACCCTTGCAAAATGTGGTCATTCATGAGTGGCCTTTGAGATGTTGAGGATTTTAAGTTTGGAAAAAGCTAATTATAACTTTTTTTTAAAAAGAGGAAGAATTTTTGTTTTAATGATTTATCATTTATGTTTGTTTCTATTTTTTAATTAAATTTATTGGAGTGACACTGGTTAATAAAATTACATAGGTTTCAAGCGTACAATTATATAATACATCATCTGTATATTGCATTATGTATTGACCAGCTAAAGTCAAATCTTCTGTCACCATATATTTGACCCCACTTTACCCTCTTCTACCACCTCTCCTTTCCCTCTGGAAACCATTAAACTGTTGTCTGTGCCTGTGAATTTTTGCTTGTCTTGTTCATTTGTTGCTTTCAGTTTTATATCCCACATATGAGTGAAATCATATGGTTCTCGACCTTTTCTGTCTGACTTATTTCACTTAGCATGGCTAATTATACTTGGTAGCATTAACTCCACAGATTTGAGTTCTAAGCACATATCTTTAGCTAGTTTTTAGAAATTAACTCTGCAAAGTATTGTTCATAATCCTCCTTTTTTCGACATTTTTTTTCCTGTCTCTTTTTAGAGGTAACAATTTTAAGCCATGTATTCAAGTTCAGACCCTGTATTATAAAAATTCTTTTATTTTACTCCAGGAAGGAGGGTTTTCAATGCTTTTCTCTGGAAGAGGGATGATTCTTCCTCCAAGAAAATGGCCCTCAGCCCACTCATCGCTGTCAGTTAATGTAGTTATCACACAAAAAGCCAAAAGTCTCTTTTTTTCCTTTTTTAAAGAAAACAACATTTATATACTTAAAGGGATTCTGTTATAATTACAATTTTAATAGCAGAATTGTACTGATGGGTGTAAGTTTTATTGCTAAAACTTTAGAATTCAAACAAAAAAAATTCGGTTCATAGTTAAAAACTATTATGGTGCTCTTGAGTATCAATTTCCTACTAAATGTCTTTAAAACTATAGTTAAAGAACTATGATTTGTTAGGACAGATGACACGAAAAGACTGGTTACTTCTACAGCTGGACGGTGGGTACCAAAGGAGTGCAAATTCCTAGTAATTATTATGAAAACCTGCAATTTAGATGACTGCTGCATATTGGTAAAAAGCCACTGTCGTAGACAGCGCTGATATTTCCCTCTTCTGTCCCTGTGGGCAGAGGTGATTTTCACTGTCAACCCATCCACATCATAAACAACATAGTTCTCAATAGTTCTCACACAGCAAGCTCGAAGGTTTGGGAGGGAACCTGGAGTATTCCTAGAAGTTTAAGGGCAAATTTCAGTGTCAATCCCCTGCCTTCCCCCCATGCATGACCCCATGTTCACAAAAAGATAAATGATCTTCTGGTTGTCCATTAATGAAAAAGGTTAAAATTCATGAGCAACTTGCCACCTCAGGAATGGGTGTGAAAGGTGCCTTGGGCCTTGGAGTAGCTGAAGTTAGTCATCAGTCTAAGTATGTGACCCAGAGCTCCTGCCCAGACCTTCACTGGAGGGAACATTTTCATAAGAATGGTCCTGTTAATTACCCTATTTTAATTACAACCCCAGAAAAACCATAGCTTTTCATTTGCGGACCTGTGTCATTCTCTAGGGAAATTCTAGGGCCGTCTTTGTAATTCTTAGTGGACTTGATTCTCTTGGGCCCCTCTTCCTTTTCCCGAAATCTGATCAGGATTGGGAAAATACCTAAACATTTCTTTGACCTTTTCTGGGAGTCACTTAAACTCTTTGGGTTTTCCCAGACCCTCCAGGCTTCTGTCTCGCCCTCCTTCCCATAAACAATCTGGACTTGCAGAATCAGGCAAGCTGGGAGAAGAAACTCCTCACCTGGGATGTCCCCTGCCTGCGCTACCTGGACTGGGCCCTTCAGCAAGATGCCAGGCCTGGCTCTGGAATGGCCAATGGGTGTAGCTCCCACCGGAGGTGTCATGTCCAACATTCTCAAGGCCACCTGGCAAGGCTCACCACTTTTACTAGGCCCTTAGGAACACTTCGTGAACCTTTTGGAGGAGCACCACTATGTGACTTAGAGAGGATGCAATTAAGGAAACAATTTGTAGTTTAAAGGCTGTTGTCTTAATGAGTAGGTGATCTTGGAAGAAACAAGGTCTTAGGCATCTTGTTAGTTTCCACTTCCCTGTTTTTGGTTCTGTTATAATTTTTGATAAGGACTTTTGTGGAGTCTCTGGTATGTGCTACAGAAGAAAATTTGAATCCTTTTGTTTTCTGAACTGAGGGGCTCAGTTTCAAAGTTATTGCTTATTCTTTGCTCTCTAATTACTTTTTCCTGTTGTGTTTGATAATATTCCTCACACACCCAGGGTTTGTATTATTATATGAGAGTTCCAGTATTAATTAGAAATAGTAAAATGCCCTCCAGTACAGAGTTTTGCCCTCTGTATCCATCAGGTAAGCTTTAAGTGAGCACCTTAATCTAGCTTAAACTCAGTTATGTGTCTCTAGAGATTCTCTTTTCTTTTTCTTAGATACATTATATATCTTTGTCCCAATGTTGTGTTTTAAAGGGGTTCTGTTTTAAATAATGGAGACATTTTTACTATCATGTTTTCTTGCTAACATGTGTCTTCATAGAAGGACTAAGACCAAGGCCGCATTTTTGTTGTTCAAATTTTTATTTCCTAGGTACAATGGTGAGTTCAGGGAGACCAAGAACAAACAAAGACTCATATTAAAATACTCTGCTGATACATAAAATACAAATAACTTTTAAGCTGCCTTTCAATAGGACATTAAAAATGAATGTTTTCCTGGTTGTATATGGAATTCCTATTCTTTATAGACAATTTGGAAAACAAAGAAGAAAATAAACATAACCACCCAGAGATAACTATTGACATTTTGATGTTGTTTCTTCCTAGTTTTTCTTCTGTGCATATTTTTGTTTTATGTAGTTGGTTGTGCATGTATTACCGCCAACCATTTTTACATAACACTAAAACATAAGCATGTCTGTGGGTCGCAGATGGCCTTTGTTGCCACTACTCAACTCTGCCATTGTAGTGCGATGCAGGCAGCTTGCAAATATTGTCTGTGTTCCAGTTAATATTTATGGATCCTTCAATATGAAATTTCAGATAATTTTCATATCTTGAAATATTATTCCTTTGATTCCTCATCCTAACCATTTAAAAATGTAAAACCATTCTGAGCTCACAGGCTGCACAAAAGCAGGTTTCGCTGTCATGGACTGGCCCTTGGACTTACCTTGCCTTTTGCAGGAGGTGCCATGATTTTTCAGTTAAATTCCAAGGACTGAAATAATTTTCTTCCATTCATCCCTGCGGCCTCCGCAAAGTGACTTTAGAAGCAATTCATCTTGGGATGAAGAGCCTTTAGGGGCCATTGCCCCTGTCTTAATTTTTAGCCCATGAAGACATAGTTGGCAATGAACATGTCATTTGAAATTTTGAGCCCTGCTCTTTGGGACTATTCTGGTATACCATGGAGTAGAAATAAAAATGACCCACAGTTATGGCCCCTCAAGATATAAAAGTAACCAAGTTTGCTGAGAGGCAGTGAAAGGTATATGCAAAGGGAAAAAATGGATAAGAAAGGCACACTGTTAATGAACAGAACCCTCTTGTCAGAAAACACACTGGCTACTGTTTTTAACGAGTCTGCCATTCCTGCAGCTGAAGTCAAGACACGTTTCAAATTCTTTAGTTTTTTTTTTTTTTCCTTTGGATTGGATAAGGGAAAGCTGCAGGGAAGAGGTGTTAGAGTAAGGAGAGAGGAAAATATTTCATTCGTAGTCTTTTTTATTAGTTATATCCTTTAAAGGTACATATGAAATAGAATTCATTGGATTTGATTTAATTAATCCAAGAATATAAGGATTAGGGAAGAGACTTATTCTTTACATGGGAAACTCATGGACATTGCTGTGCTCACATGATGATTGCCTTTGCAAGGATTATAGCCTCTGGGTTTTATTTTCAAGAGCGGTGGGCTTTTGTGGAATGATGTGAATAAAGATAGCTTCACCAAGAAGCCTGCTCTGAGCTAACTACCTCACTTATGGGTATTAGAATCCACAAAGCCCAGGGGAGCCCTGTGTGGGCCCAGCAGAGCACAGCTGTTTCCTTTCACTTCAGCTATCAAATGATAGCCTTGACTCTTGGGTATAATCACATAGACTCCTGTTTTGGTTGTGAACAGAAAACATCCTGTTTCATCATGCATGTTTAATGGAATAATTTCAGTATGCCTAGGAGAAATAACATTAATACTTTTACTTACATGACAATATTCAGAGGTGGTGACACTTATTTTTTTTATACACACAGAATGTATGTACGTTAATAAATTAAGAAGTTAATACTCCCTGAGTTCTCTTGGACAAATATGAGAGCTATATGTATGGTTAATTCTTATTTTTTCATGATTCTCCCCTGTTCAAATAATTCTTTCTTTTTGAGAGCTCTAAAGTTGGTTATAAATGATCTGCTTTTGGGGGAGATGGGAGAATATTGTTTTTTACGTGCCAGCTGAATTTTGAAATTCACCAAGTAGAGGAAATAGTATTCATTTAGAATGTCTTATAGCAAATTCCCACTTTGATCAGATAGTCTAGAGCAGTGGATTTCAAACTTTTTTTGTCCTTGATCTTTAGTAAGAGACATATTTTACTTAATGACCTGGTATATACAAAAATACACACACACACACACACACACACACACACACACACACAGTTATAGGGGTATACAGAAGTGACCTTAGCCTCACATTTCTTCCTAAATCCTAAGCTTTGGCTGATTGGCCGAATGGTGGAATGCCTACCTCACTGTCATTTCAAGCATACCTAGACTTGTACTAGAACAAGGATTGTAGATTGTCTAAACCAGTGTAGTAGCACTACTAATGAAAGCAAGGCATGCCATTTGAATTTATTGTTATCTTAATACTCACTTCAAAAAACAGGTTAAGTACTCTAAATGTAACTTATTCCAAATATGCCGTTTTGTGCTTCATATATGAAAATTCCTTTAGTCGGTTGAAAGTTTGAATGTGTATTTATTATTGGAGAGCAAAATATTGCTATAATTAATGGTGATAGTGAGGCTGTGAATTTTATATATCCAAAAATTATTTTTTGAATAATTATAGTTTAAAAATTATAGTTATGGACTGAGAATATTAATAGTGAGAGCTTGCAATTACTAATAATTTTGGGGAAACCATTTTTATGTCCTTTGTGGGATTGCCTTCAGTGACATTGCGTCATTCAGCATTAAGCAAATCTTCAGGCCCAGGAGATGAAGAGGAGGTAAGTCTTGGCCTTAGTCATTTTCTATTAGGGAGGAAGGAAAGCTTACCAACTTGGGTGGCAAAATCACCACCAGCAACAGCTCAGTTAGCACAGCTAGCGCCAAAGTATCTTGCTTTTCCACAGACCTCATTTTAGAGAGAGCATTTATTTAGTTTTACACAAGTCTCATCAGGCTGCAGTTGACAGTGCCAAGGAATTATGGTTCCTGTCCTTTTATACCAGACATTTAAAATGGGTCTACCAGAACTTTTAACACTAAAATTGTAATCATAATAATTAATTTTTTGAATAAAATTTCAGATTTATTGTTTCTCGGTAGTTCATTCTGTAAAGGCATCATTTGGCTTTGACAAATACTGATGTTAATATTTGGCCATTTGACATGCTGCCAAACAAAATGTGTATTTGGAAGATTTATAAAATAAACATCTATCCAGTGAAAAAAAACAGGTTTAGAACAGTATGCCAGATGAAACAAAAATTTCACAAAACTATAATTCTATTATGTACAGTGTGCTCTGGTCTCTTCAGTTCTATTTAATATTTTTTAAAGCTACTAAATTAGCTTTACAATATACCTGGTTATGATCTGCAGTGTAAAAATGTTGAGACTCACTGAACTTTGTATGCAACATTTTAGTCTTACCAAAGATGCAAGGGAGATTTTCTAGTTATGTTCCTTTTCCCCAAAATGAAATTTAAGATCTCAAAGGCATGATAAGACTTATAAAAAAATGAATTAATGCTACTGCCAAATAATTTTCTGTAGTGGTTGTACAAGTTGTACACCCATTAGTGGTGTCTGAGAATTCCAGTTGTTTTATAGTCTTCTTAACATTTAGCATTGTCAGTGTTTTTAGTTTTAACCATCATAGTGGGTATGTAGTAGTTACCATAGTCATTTTAAATGAAGTCCTAAAATTTTCATGCTTTCCAAATTCTTAAGCTGAATGCAAATGAAATAGTTGATTTGTTATAGATAACTAAGGTCTGATATTTGAAAAGTCATTCCTCTTGCTGTTTATTATATGTCTCTTCATTATAGTGAATACTCCCTTATTAGTGCTGTCTTAGTGGCTCACTCTAGAAACGTCTCCACTCCTTCACCAACAGAGAATAAAGTCGATTTGAAATTTTATGTTTGAGTTTGTAAGCCCCAGTTCCTCCTAAGTGGTGTTTCAGGGCCTTAGAGGTGCAGCAATACACACTGTGTTTGCACACCTCAGAAACAGAATTCTCTTACCCTTGGCCTGTACACGGCCTTCCCTCTACCAGCTTCAGCTGCCGTGGACACGATTTGTTTATTGAAGTCTGGGCTTGCCCAACTCCAGAGGAAAATGGTGTTTGGCTGATGCCTAGTGGTGGGCTCAGTCCTTCTCCGCAGGGGCAGGGTGGGGTTGTAGGGAAATGGAAAGGGTATGCCTGGCAAGGTGAGGAGCCAGCAGGGGCCAGCTGCCTGGGTGTCAGAGCAATTTGCTTACCTTGTTTACATCAGGAAGCCCGCCCTACTGAAACCCTTAATACCATTCACATGCTAGTTCATGTGAGAGCCACATAAAGCATCAAACAGAAGATTGGGCCTCTTTCCCATCTTCAATCAGGGTGAATTCCAGGGTGATTTTAGGTAATTTACACAGCTTCACTTCTCAGCTTCACTTTCTCTCTTTGTGATATGTAACGAGACTTCCATGAGAAAATGGACAGGATGGAGGGTGCCCCAAGCAGGCAACTAAGTTAGCCTCTGTGCTTATAAAAGAACACAACCAGTTTACATTTGTGAATCTGCCTTCTTTAAATAAATTTGGAATTGACCAATGCCTGCTCTTGATGATTTATTAAGGTGTTCATTATTATTTTTTAGATGCCCGTAAGGACAGTACTGTAGAAACACAGGGCACCCTGATTTCTTCCCTTGAATACTCTGTTTAAACCCGTATAGAACATCGCTTACTGTTGAATATGTAAAAATAATTAGTATATTAAGTATTACTATTCTCTTGAGAGAATATCCAAGGTTGGTATACTGTAATCATGAAAGGCATGTGGTTTTCTTTTTTTTTTTTTTAAGATTTTATTGGGGACTTGAGGGAGGGGAACAGTGCTGGGAAATCGGGGAAGGGGAATAGACAAGTTGCTGTCGTTTTTTTGTTCTTCAGTCTAGTTTTGGAGGATGTTGCTTCACTCGCCCATGTTGGTATTATCATTGCGCTCTTCCCGGGTGAGGCAGATCGGTCACTGGCCTCTGGATGGCCGCTCACAGCAGTTCTTGGCAGCTCACACCAGCTGCTGGCTGCTCACGCTGGCTGCTGGCCACACACGGTAGCTTATGGCAGCCCACTGCAGCAGGGGCTGCAGCCTATGCCATCGCTGGTGACTCCTGGCAGCCTAGCTCCAGGTCGAGCTGTTGTTCACCATCTTAGCTGTAGAGGGCAGTGTCATTGGCCCTGATGTGGGATCCAAACCGGGGCCCTGCTGCTCAGAGCTGGCATCCCAAGCCAGCTGTTAACCAATGCGCCACTCGGCCCTATGGTTTTATTTTTTAAAATGCAATTCTTTCATATCCTCTGTTTCTTTTGTATTCTTTCATTTCTACTTGACTTAGGTTTGAGAATGGAATAAATGAAAGCCCAGCACTTTTATAATATGTAGATTAAAAGGAATCCACAAGAGGCTAACATCCCCAACATTAATCGATAAGTAGGATCGTGTATGTGGAAGTATTTCTAAAGCGTTCCACAGAATGTTCCCTTGCATAACAGCCTAACGGAGTTGCCTGATGGTCAATGTTTATGACATTCAATGTAAATCAAAATGCAAATAAATCTCCCACTTCCTTTTAGTTATTAATATTTTAAGTAAGACACTCAAACGATACCATTACGAAAAACCAGAGGCTTAGTCATACTCTGAGAATTTTTTTTTTTCAGGTTCTTTATGTTGAATTTTATCTAAGCTCATTAGGTTGACATTGGATCTTGTTTCCAAAATTAGCCATAGCACATCCCATCGCTGCCATTCCTTCAAAGGAACAAGAAAGTTCTGTCATTATTGATTTTGGTCACGAGAAGACTGCTTCCTTGTGTGACTTCTCTTTGGAAAGTTTGAAGTAATCAAGATAACTAGTCTCCCCTCTCAGAAAATATTCAGGTCAGCAGAAAATATTTCTCCTAGCAGCTTCTTCCATTTTGATATTTCCTTTCTTAGGCCTATGGGTGTGGGTAAAAAACAAATTACAAACAAAAACGTTTTTGCCTCTTCTGCCTATTCACCCCCCCCTAGCAGAGCAGGAGGGAAGTGTCACTAGAATTCAGATTGCAAGAATCACGTTTTCTTGCAGACACACTCAACAACAGGGATGGGAGCTGCCCCTCCATATTAGGGCATTTAGAAGAAAGAATACTTCCTACCCACCACCTCCCATGGAAGTCTTTTTACTGTTGTCATTGATTTTGAAAGTAATACATGCTCAGTAGTACATGTACAGTAGCATGTGAAGGTTCCCCATAATTGGTGCTGTCTTTCAAGATGTGTGTGTGTGGTTGTTGTCAACATAAACAGGTACCTGGCATACTGTTTTATAACCTGGTTTTTTTCACTGGATGTTTTGTAGGTTCTTTGCTATGTCAGTGTCTACGGATCTGTCTGCAGCATTCTTTTTTTTTTTTTTAGCTGAGCCATCCTGCCACCTTTTGGCAGCTCAGCTGCAGCTCAGCGTGGGCCAGGCATCGAACCGCTGTTGCTCAGAGCTCAAACTCTTGAGCGCGCTCTTAACCAACTGAGCCACTCGGCCGGCCCCTGCAGCATTCTTTTTTAATGACTCGATCATGTGGATGAATCAGTTGATGTACATAGTCTCCTTTTAATGAACATTATGTCATTTCCCATTTTCTGATGTTCTAAATCTGCGCCCTTCAGTATGCTAGCCACCAGTACGAGTAGCAATTTTAACTTAATTAGAATGAAATAATGTTTAAAGATCAGTTCCTCAGTCATATTTCAAGTGCTCAGTAGCTATATGTGACTAGCACAGATGTGGAACTTTTCCATCATTGCATAAAATTATATTAGACGGTGTTGTTCTAAACTACTGGCTTTCAGACTTTTTTGAACGTTATGTTTCCATTCCATTATTCATCCATTTTTCATTCATCCTACAAATAATTATTGAGTGCTCCTATGTTCTGAGCACTGTGCCAGCTACTTGGATGTCTCCTTCATAAAACAAAAACACTTGTCCTCATAACACTTACTACATCCTATCAGCAAAAAGTTTTGAGTACTCACTTTCCCAAAACGTCTACGGATTTATAACTTGTATATGTATTCTATTATGCTGTTATATTATAAAGCATGTTAAAATAGAATGAAAAAGAGTAAAAGTGTACATAATTTCTGAAGTTGCCTCCCTGGTTTCCGCCTTGGAGCCCACTGTTTGCATACTGCTCTTGTACGCGGCAGCTCTTCCAGTGCTGAAACTGAACTGTTACAGCATTTTAAATAGGGAGTCCTAGTCTGATATCCCCTTTAAATCTACTTATTTCATAAAAAGACCCTTTTTTTGTCTGTCGGCTTTTTCCTACACTGTTTGAATTTGTTCTTTTCCTTACATATTCATATAGCAAGCATTTATTAAGTTCATACTATGTATATGCCAGGTACGTGCAGGGACATTGAGAAAATCAGGGTGCCTGTGTTCAAATGAGACAGGCCAGCAAATCAGTTATTCTAATACAGGGTGTTACAGAAATGCAGCAAAGAGGCAGAAAGTGAGGTACTGTTTGGCAGCATGGAAGACAGTTCCTCATGCACATGAGCTCTTCTTTGCTTAGTTATTGCACTTTGTTTTGAAACTTAATGGAATCACAGATTTCTCCAACAGGTACTATTTTTCTCAACGGTGTTTTCTTTTTGGGGGGAAAATATAAAATCCATTCTTAAAACCATTGATTTCAGAATATTAAACCACTGTCAATTGTCACATTAAGTATCTCTTGATGTTAAATACTCACCTTTCCATTTTTAAACTGAGATCTTAGGGTTGGGAGGGCTTTATTAGGACAGCAGGTAAGTATGAACAATTAGGTAGCTCCTGTTGTTTGGGAGGAGAAAGCAAAATCACCTCAGCGGTGTGTGTTTATTCATGCTCTCATTTAACAAATATTTTTAAAAATACCTCTTATATAGAAAAAGCACTCAATTCCAAAATAAACTTCTTACATGGGCTTTTAATTAGGGAATTCTGAAGGCTATAATGGATAATACTATTAGAGCAAATTTGGAAATGAACTGATCATGGGTTGTTTTTTCTCCCTTTTAGGGCAAGTTAAAGTGTTCAGAGCTCTTTATACGTTTGAACCCAGAACTGTAAGTATTCAGTGTTTTAACTTTAAAATTGGCATAAAAACCTATGGTGATTTCATTTAGATACCGGCCTAAACTATCTGCCTTTTCTTTAATAGCCCTAAATAATTCATAGGAATGGATGTGCAGTCACTTCCCACTGCAGTCTAGAGTGTGAAAGCTAAGCCTCTCAGTTGATCTGCATGTCCTTCTGTCTGGCGGTCATGTTGTCCGTCCTGTGCTGCTTCTCCCCATGCGGTGACACCTGTACCTGCTTTAAAACCACCAAGTTACTTGCATATAAAGTGTGTGACCCTGTCTTAGTCATCCTTCTGCTGATCTTCTTCTTGAACTGTTGCCTCAAACTACATTATGACGGCACCTTCTGCCAACCGCCCAGAACAATTTTTTATGTCTCTGCTGTATGTATTTTCCATTGTTATAGCTTCTGATGTCCATCCATAAATCCACCCATCCACCCATGGTTTAGTGAGCACTTAGTGTGTGACATTGGTGCAGGCCTTGGGGGTAGTACAGTGACCAGGGAAAAGATGGTCTCGTGGAGCCCACCTCCCAGCGGGGAGAGACAGAGAGTAAGCAGACAAATGGGTGTGACTTCAGGGCCTGATTCCTGTGAAGAAAAATAAGGAGCGTAAAGGGCAGTGAGGCTAAGGGAGGAAGAGTGTTCTTTTGATAAGGTGTTTATGGATGGCCTTTTTATAAAGTGACATTTGAGTAGAGCCCTGAGGAATTGGTGCAGAAGAAACACCAAGTGCAAGGGGGACGCTTGATGAGTTCTAGAAACAGCAGGGAGGACAGCACGGCTAGGAAGGTCGTGAACGAGGAAGAGGAAAGGGAGTTAGCAGAGGAGTTCAAGGAGGCTGGGTCATGTAGGGCCTTGTGGATCTCATTTGGATTTTGTCCTGGGGAGCTGGGAAGCAATTGCAGAGTTTTGAGTACAAGTGTGATTGGATAGTTAAGTTTTAGAAGAATCACTCCATCTGAGGTGTAGACAGCCATCTAGGAGAAGAAGGGTGGAAGCAGGAAGTCCAGAGAGGTATGAGGCAGAGGAGAAGGAAACCAAGAAGGAAACCTGTTCTCACTGATTTGGTCATGCCTGTCAACTAGAGATGAGAGCCTTCCTGCTGTGGGCAGCCAGCTTCGTCTGGGTTTGCCCTGGGCCCTCTGTCCCTAGAAGAGGCGGTACTGAGCATCGATTCACTGCCATCAGGCCGGGGCTGCCTTCAAACCCCAAACCTGTCATTTACTCACTGTGCACATTTACTTAACCTTACGGCCATTACCCTATATTTGAAAATGGGAATAATGTTAGCCATCCTACGGTAGAACACTGCTGTGGGCATGAAATGAGATGATGCTATTAAATGGCAGTAAGTAATACAGTTAGTATGGGGCGTGTGTGTGTTCAGATGAGTTCTCCCGAGACTTTGTAAATAGAATGTTCCTGGGACAAGAAAGGGCTTTGGTGGTGGGTAGAGGTAATTCTCAGTTTTTTATTCCTGTCACCAAGAGGTTCCAATGACATCTCTCCTGTGCTGGTGAGGGTGGGGAATGGGCAGTGTGATGGTCTGCTAGGACTGCTGTACCAAAGTACCTTAGACTGCGGTTCTTTTTCAGCTTAACCAACAGAAATTTATTTTCTCAGAAATTTGGAGGCTAGAAGTATGAGATAAAGGTGTCAGCAGGGTTGGTTTTTCTGAGGCTTTCTCCTTGGCTTGTAGATGACTGACTGTCTTTCTCCCTGTGTCGTCTGTACTTGTCTGTGTCCTAATCTCCTTAAAAGGACACTAGTCAAATTGTATTAGAGCCCATTCTAATGACCCCATTTTAACTTAATTAACTCTTTAAAGACCCTATCTCCAAATACTGTCACATTTTGAGGTACTGAGGGTTAGGTCTTCAACACATGAATTATTTGGGGGGGACGGATACAAAAAGGTACGGAAGTGTGAGGCCCCTACAAAGTTATCTTTGCACTCTGATCACAGGGAGGGCTATCACTTCGTGTCTCTGACTGTCCAAATCAATTATTTCCTAGGTTGGGTGACCCCTGAGGTAGATAGGAGTGGGAGAAGGGAGGCGGTCATCAGCTGCCCTCCTGAGCCAGTCAATTAATAGACCATTCTTTGCCACCTCCCTAACTCTAATCATCTTTTTTTTTTTTTTTAGCTGAGCCATTCTGCCACCTGTTGGTAGCTCAGCGGCAGCTCAGCTCGGGCTGGAAATTGAACTGGTGACCGTGTTGCTCAGAGCTCGCGCACTCTTGAGCGAGTTCTTAACCAACTGAGCCACTCGGCCAGCCCTGACCTCCCTAACTCTAGAAAGGGACCTGTGTTTATTCTTGAAATGTGAGGTGACTTCTGACTCTTTCTCCTCTCTCCCTCCAGTATCCTGTTTGTCACCACCTTTGTCCTTTCTCACTGACCTCCTCCTTTGGTTCCCCATGACCTTGAACAAATATTTTTGAGTGGTTGATGTATTAATTACTTTAATTCTGCCCAGATGGAGTCTCTCCCCTGCTTTTTATCTTAGTTATTATTGAATGCACAGGAGAAAATAGACATTTATTAATTAGGTTTATTTAATATTCTGTATTTAAAATGTTATTGTATTTTTTAATATCCCTGGTCCCAAGGATCCTAGCTCTGCAGAACAATGCTGCTAACTCATCCTGTACGTACTGGGTGTTCAGTAATGACCACCCCCACGCCCCGCTGCCCCCACACTCTGCCCCTTTCCCCCTCCCTTCCAAGATGTTGCCTCTAGCTCCATGGGCTTTCCTGACTGGTTAAGTCCTGTGCTTGTATTTTGAATATCATCCCAGAACTAGGTTAGTTTTGTATTCTTTCTCTGAATGAGAATTTCTGTTGGACAATGCTGGACGCTCAGCTTGGTCTTTCTCTCCTGTGATCAGTAGCCATCTTTTCTGGTGGGATAAATGTACCAGGGTATATCCTAAAGTGACCTGGTCTCCATAAAGTCATTGGGACCAGGCAAAATGGAAGAGCTGAGTTGGACTCGGTGGGACCATTGCTGACATGTGCGGCACTCCAGGGAGGCCTGGGTCCAGTTTCTGACTACTCTCCCACCCTTAGGAGGTAGGGAGAGCAATGTCCACTCTACTCTTGGTGATCCACTGAACAGGTAGAACACTGGGCAGCTTGTGGCTTTGTTGTAAAGAAATGGTTCTTCCTGCAAACCCATTTCTCCTCTCTTACTTGAAGGCAAGGGAGTCCTGGCCCCCCTCAGCCCTGTTTGGTTCTTATTTCTCACCCAGCCCCCAATCCAATAACGTGTCATAGAGAGACCTGGCTGGACTGGATAGACCAGTGTAAAGAAGAACTGATAGAGAAAGAACAGCATGTCCTGCATGGTTGCGGTGTAGTATTGATTTCTAAAGAGAAACCAGCAGGACCCTGCTCTATCATATAATGTTTGCTGGGTTTCCCTAGGTTTATAACACATAGTGGAAGGAGCCCAAGACTGGGATTCCAAAAGCTGAAGTAGGAGCCCAGCCCTGCCACTCCCTAACTGGTGATTTGTGGCGAGTTCTTCAACCCCTCTAAGCTGGGTTGTGAAATGGAGACTATACCCATGACCCAGCCCTGGATCATTGTGAGGATCGAATGAGGTTAAGTATGCTTTGCAAATATAAGGTGCTGCTGTTGATTTTGTTGTAATGCATTTTGTGGGGTGGGGTGGGAGAAAGAACGGATATTTCCCTGGGCTGCCGCCATGACACTGTGATGACCAATAATGGCTATGCATGACCCTTCTGTGTGAGAGAAAGCACAGGTGGTGGTGAAGAACAGGGACTCCAGAACCTGACTGTTGAAGTTCCAAGTCGGGGGTGTACCACATCCCAGGTCTCGGGCCTTAGACAAGTTGCTCATAAATGTGACGCTAAGAGTAGCACCCACCTCATAATGTCGCTGGTGAGGGTTTAATTAGTTAATATTTGTAAGTGTCCAGACCAATACATGGGACATAATAATACTATAAAGTGTTAAATAAAAAGATGGATAATTTGATTTGGTTTTTTATTTTCCTTTTAATTAATTTTGGGGGCTCTAGGTTGACAAATCTGAAATTTTTCTAAAGTATCTGTCTTTCTAAATTTTTCCATAAAGTATGTATTTGTAGAAACCAACAAAATTAATGCCTTGGGAATTATACGTTACCAAGAATATATGGAACAGGGATGAGAATATACGTCACCAAGTTTGTACTCATCACTGTAACATCCCAGTGGCGAACAATTTACTTGTTCTGATACCTTGTGGTTCTTCAAGGAGAGAGGAAAGGAGGAATGTGGTTAAAAACCAAAGAACAAGCTGGAAATAGCAAAATACTTACTTGATTGTGTCACCATTTTCCCATTTCTGTCCCATGAATAGGATGCCAGAAATTTACAAGTAGATCCTCATCAAACAATTGACCTTAAGTGTCCTGCAAGTGATTTTTTAATGGAAAGGGTGAATATTACAGGTAAAATGAATGTTTTAAAGTCATGAAGTTACCTAGTTATCCATACTTCCACCAGTAGTCTGAAGAACTTGGTAGGCTACCCCCTTAGCTCGGTTAGGAAAAACTGCCCCTAGTTTCTCTAGAAGAAAACATTTTACTGGTAGTAAGTAGCATTGTGTGTATGGGAGCTGTTGAATAAAAAGGGAATAAACTATTCACTCTCTTTTCTCAGGGTAGAAAAGCAGTGAGACCTTTTTTTACCTGACTGAAATCAACTGCCTGTTGTTGCCTCAATCAAAAACCAAGTTTGACCTAATAGGTGGCTTGTGGCAGACACCACTGCTGAACAGCAGACATTAATTATAAAACCAAATAGCACTGAGAAGAACCAAAATGACCATATTTAGTGACATTTTCCAAATGATGCACTTCACCAAACCACGCAGGACAAGCATTACTTAAAAGACATTAAGAGCTTGAACTGTTCTTGGCTTCTATTGCCCTTGAGATAAAAGTCACATAACATAAAATTAACCACTTTAAAGTGAACATTCAGTGGCATTTAGTACATTCACAATGCTGTCAGCAACCACCTCTATCTAGTTCCCAAACATTTTCATCACCCCAAAAGAAAACCTCATGCCCACTAAGAACTTACTTCCTATTCTTCTGGGCTTTATTCCTTTTTTTTTTTTTTAATGAGAAAGGCTAATCACAGGAATTTGTGTGTGTGTGTTTTGTTTTTTTGTTTGATTGTTTTTCAAAATGTGCCTTTTGGTTTCAAGGGTAAATGATCTTATTAAATGAGAAAATTTAGGCAGTCTTGACTTTTGCGATTTTAGAAGGAGATTAAAACTGTAGGCAGAGATGACTTCAATAAAAGCACTAATTGAGGAGGATTCATTGTTAGACATAAGTCTAACATATATTCCCTTTTCCTTCTTTCCTTACATCCTGCTTGATTCTCCCCTCCCATTCCTACTGTCATCTAAAGGAGAAATAGTTAAATGGTAGTGAAATTGACAGTGAAGGCTAGCCTTACTGTTATGGGATGACCACTGTGTGTAGCTGGGATCCTATCTGTGGGTAGTAAGCGAGTCCCCTTTCTAGCCTCAGAGAGTGATTCAGTTTACAACAGGGAAATACACAAGGAAATAGTTTGTTTCCAGAATCACTTTTCTATATCCATCACATATTGGTAGACATATTGATTGTAGATCATCAGAGCATTTTAGAGAATGATTAGAGAAAATCTTACAGGGCTTTACTTTTTTTCTTCTAAGTGTCTATTTCAAATAATATTAAAACATATGTCATCAAGTCTTCATAGGTTCAAATGATTTTGCATAGCTTGTGCTAATGTGTAAGTCTAGTTACTGTAAATCAAAATGTAAATGCAAGAAATGCTTCCGGGGCCGGCCGAGTGACTCAGTTGGTTAAGAGTTGGCTTAAGAGTGCGAGCTCTGAGCAACAGGGCCGCTGGTTCAATTCCCACATGGACCAGTGACGCTGCGCCCAAGCTGAGCTGTCGCTGAGCTGCTAGCAGGTGGCAGGAGGGCTCAGCTGGTGTAACAGCAAGATTGCCTGTTCAATGGTGGGCTATGCCCACCTGCAACTAAAGACTGAACTCGGCACCTTGAGCTGAGCTGATGCCCAGATCGCTCAGTGGATAGAGCATGTGCTCTTAACAACAAGGCTGCTGGCTCAACTCCTGCATGATGAGATGGTGGCTACGCCCACCTGCAACTAAGACTGAACACAGCACCTTGAGCTTAGAGGCCACGAGCTGCCAGTGGGCAGCCAGATGGCGACTGGCACCCTCCACAACGAAGATTGAAGAACAGCAAGTTGGCTGGTCCTCCTCCCCAATTCCCAATACAATCTTAAAAAAAAAAAAAAAAAAAAAAACTGTAGTGAGGAGTTTGCCTTTTAAAGGTACTCAGCCATTTTTTGGTATCATTAATCATTTGCTAATTTTTATATTTGAATTTATAATGCATCTAAATATTCATATATTGAGCTCGTTTAAAGCATGATATAGTGGATATAGTCTTAATTTATATTCAGTGGGAAATAGTTATACTAATCTTACAGATCAGCCGTGGAACTAAATAAATTGCTAGTGCAGAGTCTGTCTGTGACTGAGAGAGGAGATAAATAAATGGAAAAATAAATGGATAAAATAATTTGTTTTACTAGCATAATTTTTATTTGTATGGAACAATAACTATGATCAGAAATAACAAAGCCTCTTATTTAAAAAGTATTTTTTCGAGCTGGCCGAGTGGCGCGTTGGTTAAGAGTTGGCTTGGGATGCCAGCTCTGAGCAGTAGGGGCCCCAGTTTGGGTCCCACATGAAGGCCAGTGACACTGTGCCCTCTACAGCTAAGATGGTGAACATTAGCTCAACCTGGAGCTGGGCTGCCGTGAGTCGCCTGCGACGGCGTAGACCACAGCCCCTGCTGCAGTGGGATGCCATAAGCTACTGTGAGTGGCTGGCAGCCAGCATGAGCTGCTGTGAGCCACCGTGAGCAGCCATCCAATGGCTGGCGAGCTACTGCCTCACCCGGGAAGAGCTCAATGATGGTGCCAGCTTGGGCCAGTGAAGCAAAATCCTCCACAACTAGACTGAAGAACAAAACAACAGCAACTTGTCTGTTCCCCTTCCCCGATTCCCCAACGCTGTTCCCCTCCCCGAATTCACCAATAAAATCTTTAAAAAAAATTTTTTTTTTCAACTAAAATTATGAAAGTAATAAAAGTAACAAAATTTGGAAAAATTTCTACACCCATTTCATGCATTATTGTGACCTTATCCTATGTGAAATTTTGTGCCTGATATTTTTCACCCAACATGACAGCGTAGACATCTCTCAATATCTTCAACTCTGAATACATCGTCCTATTTACTTGTAGGTCATGCTGATAAGTGTTATCTACTGATGTGAAAAAGATGTTTAATTAAAGTGCCTGGCTTTGTTCAGAGAGTTTGTTGGACATTTCGCTGGTACGGGCCAGAGCACATACTAACTGTAATCACCGAACCCCTTAGAACTGCTTATGACCGAGTTACTGCTTTGTATCTTTCAGCTCTATAGCCTTATTAAAAGTTGAATTATTCATTAACTTCTCTCATATATAAAATGCTCATTCTCTCTGAGCATGAAGAGATAGGATAATGGTTTTCTCAAAATAAGCAGATAGCAGATGTTGATATGAAAGTGTTTAAGGATTGACACCTAATCATTTAGGAGAGAGCCAAGCTTCTAGTTATTGTTCATGGCTTTAATTCTAGACATTTATCCTTTTATGAAAAAATATATAGCACCTTTTGAAATTTCTGCAAGAAAGAACTTTTATTAATATTCTATTGCGATATAAAAATCTGCTTTCATCGTGGAAGAATATAAGATGTGTGTGTGAAGTGGAGTCCATATTTGTTATGTCTGTAAGTTCTTGATGAAGTTCATCATGGGAAAAATTCAGCTTTCTGTTTATGTGTTAGTTCGTCAACAGTGTTTTTTTTAAGTGGCTTATATGCTGTTTTAAAACCACAGTGTCTGTAAGGATACTTTACCATTTGGAATCTATATAATTACCATAGTCACATTTTAATTCATGAAAAAAATCACATGGAGTCAAACTTAATATGTATTTTTTCTTTTAGCCAGATGAATTGTACTTTGAGGAAGGTGATATTATCTACATTACTGACATGGTAAGCCTAGCTAAAATTTTGTAATACTGTGTATGAACTAAAGATGTATAATATAAGACTAGTTTGTATAGCCATAACATTGTATATTATTTAAATATCTATATAGAAATATATATGCTCAAAGCTACTGATTTTAGTTTATAATAGCATAAGATTAGAAATAGCCCTTATGTTCACCAAAATAGTTGACTAAACTTTGGTATATTGGAGTATTATGCAGCTACAAAGAGTGAGGAATATTTCTGCATACTATTGTGGAGTTATTTAAGTGAAAAAAAGCAAGATGAAGACATGTGGATAGTAATGCCTTCACTTATCTAAGAAAGGGTGAGGAGATATGCATATACCTATTTACTTCAATTTAAAATAAAAAGTCGAAAGAGGAGTCATGAAATAAACTGAAAAACAGTTTCTTCTATGGGGGGAAAGAAAATAGAGGGAACATAGCTGGAAGATAGACTTTTAAAAAAATTATACCAGGGCCGGCCGAGTGGCTCAGTTGGTTAAGAGCTTGCTCAAGAATTTGAGCTCTGAACAACAGCGGTTTGAGTCCCGGCCCGAGCTGAGCAGCTGCTGAGCTGCCAACAGGTAGCAGCATGGCTCAGCTAAAAAAAACAAAAACAAAAACAAAGAAAAAAAAAGTAAAAAAAAAAATTATACCTTGTTTTGGAGATCCGACTCTGGAATCATATAAATCTTGTAATCGTATTAAATGTGTTTCAATTTATGTAAACTACTGCATAGTTACACAATTAAATTAAATTGGTAAAAAGCAACCTCTGAAAATTAAAAGCAGAATGAATCAAATGAGCTAAATTGTACCCTAGGTAATTGTCATAACCACATAGATAGGAACTATTCCAAGTGACTTTAAAATTTAAAACTTAGCAGTTTAACTGAACATATCTAGTAGACTGATATGATAGATGATATGATAGATGAAGGACAGAAAGAACTTCTAAAAAATTGTACACTGTTGTTAATCACGATTTTGTTAGAGAAGTATTGGTATTGTTATTCTGAGATAGTTACGTGTGTATTGTGGTTAGGAGCAAAGAGCCACTTAGGTCAGTGATGTTTAAAACTGGGATTTTCAGCCTGCAAGAAAGGCTAGACAGATGTAAGGTCAATGAGAGTAAGTAAAAACCCTGCAGCTCTGCATTTGAATTGGATATTGTATTTCATCTAAGATAAAACAAAACAAAATATTTCCTGCTCTTCCCTTTGAAAAAGGCCTAGAAAAAAAATGACCAACCCAATAATAAGTTATTTCCCATTAAAAGGAACAAGGGTCCTTTGAGAAATGTCTGGTACCAGGTCGGGGGCAGTTAAAGTACAGGAGACTCCCCAAAACGTCTTGTTTTTTAGAAAGCAGGGAAGCTACCAAAGACTATGTAGGGTCACATTGGAAAGACACAGGAACTAAGTTGAAGAGGCTGTCACTAGCCAAAGATAGCACAATTTGAGCAATCAATTAGGGCAGCAATTCCCAAGGATTGAAACATATTTAATATGATTAAATTCATGAGTTCCTAATGATCCTTCAAAACAAACATCATTGGTCACCCTGGGAGAAAGTGAGGGAACCAACTTTTTATTCAGACACCTGTTAAGGAAAAGAATCAGCATTTATTCTGCCTTTTCTCTATGAACTTTTATCTCCAGATAACCAGAGAGTTGATGAGGGAAAGTTTCTCTTTAAAGAGATTCTCTAGTTATTTAAATGAAGAAGGAATGATAGAATGTCACCCATTTTGCAACCCCTATGAAATAATGGATCCAGATAATGCTCTTCAGTGGCTACTAACATTACAAAAAAGAGACCACCAGACATTATGTGGCTTTTGATGGAAGAAATCTAGACTACCTAGGAAATAATCTTGCCAGAATAATTGAATCTGAATCTAATTAAGCCTCTAGAACTAGTGACCAATTTATAAGCAATACAGGGAACAGAGGAACACATTTTTGATAACACAGGAATTAAACAGGCAAAATCCAGACTGTTCGATACCCTAAAGAACGGACTGGTTTTTTCAAGTATATTGTGAAGAAGTGAAAAAATAATGGAGGGGGATCCTGTAGACTAAAAGAGGCTTTAAGATCTAATCCATCAATCATATTGTATGACCCTTTATTTGGGTTCCAAATTATAGGACAACTAGAAAATTTGAGTATTGATCTAGATATTAGATATTAAAAAATATTGTTGAAAAAACTTTAAGCTGTAATAAAAGTATTATAATTATGTCTTTGAAAAAGTCCTTAGAGATACATACTGAAATATTTACAGATGAAATAATATGATGTCTGGAATTTATTTCGAGATAATCTAAAGGAGAAGGAAGTTGTGGGTGGGGCTATATATGAAATAATATTGGCCATGAGTGAATAATTCATGTAGTTGAAAAAGGATATGTGTAGCTTCATTGTATTGTTCATTCTACTTTTGTATAGGCTTCAATTTTTTTATAATAAAAAGTTACCCAAAAAATAAAGGTGAAATAAAGGGATCTTTAGAAAACAAAAAATCTTGAAGCTAAGAGAAATTAGACTGGACAAAAAAATCCTATGGTCTGTAAACTAAATGTAATCTTTTTCTTTTCATTTGTATTGTTTTTCTGTTTGATTTGTTTGATTGTTGAGGCTCTGCCATGAAGTGTATTTGATTTGTTGCAGGCAGATGTGTGAGTATTTGTAGTTTAGTGATAGGGGAATGGACATCCGCAACTAGTGAATGAGGAAGCTTTGACATTTTGTAGGGCAGGTACCCTCCACGAGCCAAGTGGTTTTTTAAAAAATGATTGAATGTAAACTGGGTTTGGCGCCACTTAATTCAATTCTTCTTTCACCAGAGTGATACCAATTGGTGGAAAGGTACCTCCAAAGGCAGGACTGGACTAATCCCAAGCAACTATGGTAAGCTTGGCCGCGGTGGCTGGATGATGCTCTGTGCACTTCCAGTTACGTGCTTCCTGAGGCCTTTCTGCTCGCGGCTGTGGCTGAGCACTCAGTGGAGCTGTTGCAGACCTAGGACGTTTTCTCCTCCATGAGCCTCCTGTTGCTAAAAGGGTCATGGACACCAGAGGGGCTTGAGCCTTGACTCCTTAGCTTAAGAAAATGCATTGTAGCATTCTTGAAAGAACCCAAGCTTTCCAAGAAAATGCTTATGGTTTTACTTTATTCAACTCTTAGAACATTTTTCTTTTCCTTCTTTTTTTTTTTGCTATTAAACCAAATCTCATGGATGGTTTCTTAGACTAGCCCTTTCTTTTCTGATGAAGTAACCCTGCCTTGTTAATTCATGTTTAGGACAGTGATGTTAATTAAATGCATATCAGGGCAGTTTGGGGAGCTTGAGCAGCGAGACGTGGCCCTTGCTACAGGCCCGCTTCTGGTTGGAAGGGGCACAAAACAGACTTTCGTAGAAATCAGAATAGAGTAAAAAGAGCACAGGATTGGTAAACAAGGGTCCTGGGTTCTAATCCTTTTTCTTCTGCTTCCTAATAACAGGGGCCCTTACTGAAGGCACTGAACTGCTATCTCTGGGGCTGTTTCTCCATCTGTGTAATGAGGTTAAAACCACTTGCCTTGGTTTTAGGGCGATACCATTCTGGATTTACAAAGACTTCTACTGCTCAGACCTTTGAAATCCCAAATATACCTCTACCATGTGCTCCATTCCTGAGGGTGTGACATATTCACAAACACACTGAGGTTATAAAATGTTCCCCTGTTGCTTTGGATCCCCAGTAGCCAAAGGAGGGTCCAGTTACAGCCCTTTATGGAGGGTGGTGGTGGCTCTGAAGTCTCATTTGAACAACAGTCTATGTGGTCACTCCTGCTGATTCTAGGACAACTGGGAACACGCCTTCCTTGGAGGCTGGTGGGTATACAGATTGCCCGTTCTGAATTCAGGAAACAAAATAGTTTCCCCTGATCCCACCCCTCACATGCACACACACAAGGCCACCAATTATTTTCAGCTATCTTTATGGATGGTGTTTTTATGGAATGTAAAAATGAACATCAAATGCTTTCTCTTGCATTTTTGTGACTAAATTTGTTGATTAAATACTTAAATAAACTGGTGTGCAAGCCATGGATTTCTTTCTTTTGTTTATACTTCCAGTTAATTGCTGCGTTGCTGTGTTACTGCTTAACTTGGTTTAATTTCACACATAATTCAGCTTGTTTTAAAGCAGGAAACATCAGGTTGGTTTTCTGCTGTTTTTTTTCCCCCACATTAAGTGAGGGAAGCTGACTTGTGGAAGGCTCTGGTCCTGTGGAAGCTGGGGGACTGAAGACTTCGGCGAATCGTGTTGGTGATATTGGATTTGCACTTTTTCTTTTCAATTTAGTGGCTGAGCAGGCAGAATCCATTGACAATCCATTGCATGAAGCTGCAAAAAGAGGTAGGTGTGATTCTTTTTGATTGAGATAGTACAGTGAAGCACACAGGTTTTAATGACATAGTTTATTACTTTTGACAAGTGCAGACACCCATGTCACCAGCACCCAGATCAAGATCTAGAACTTACTATCATATCATCCCAGAAAGTTCCCTTCCCAGTTAAATCCTGCCTCCCACAGAGGCAGTCTCTGTTCTGCCTCTGTCATCCTAGAGAGATAAATGTAATTTTCATTTTAAAATGTCAGTCAACAAACACTTTGGGTACTTTGCATACCCTTGTGCTCAGTGGCAAGTGGAAAGGCATGATCTGTTACTCCCGGAGCTCAAAATCTGGAAAGGGAGACATGCGTGTGACAATAAGATGGTATGATAAGTACAGCAGTGCAGTGGGTTTACTCTAAGCAGACTCTAGAGGCCAGGGTGAGTAACAGGAAGGCAGGAGGGTGGGGCTGTCTTGGAGGTGCAGCATTTAGGAGTGTTGATATCGTGCAAGTGTATATGTGAGAGCAGAGCTGGGGAGGGAGGCAGCAGCAGCATGGGCCTTGTACCTGGGGCTTTGTCCTGTAGGTCAGTGTTTCTCCACTGACGGTAATTCCTCCTTCTGCACACTGGGACATTTGGCAATATCTAGAGACATTTTGACTGTCATGACTGGGGGGATGCCACTGGCACCATTTGGGTAGAGGCTGGGGACATGCTAAATATCCTACAGTGCGTGGGACAGCCCCCATAACAGAATTCTCCAACCCCAAATGCCAATAGGATGGATCGCTGTTGGGAAACTGCAGTAGATAATGGAGAGTTTTTGCTCTCTCTCATTCAGCTTTAGATGGTTCTGAAATCGGAATATGCAAAAGGAAATTATTGGTTTAGGATTCTGCATAAGTAGAACTATGAAACTGACATTTAAAACATTTTTTGTAAATTTGATATTTAGGGCATTAAGCCAGAGGATTTTAAATCACTAGTTATACTTTAACATATAAGAACAGCAGCTTTGAGTAGGTTATTTAGTATTTCTTTTCTTGTAAGACCTTAAAGTGCATTTTAAATATGGATATGAGTAGTGTCTGCTTGTTCTTAGGTTTGACTTTTTTCTCCAAGTTCTGGGAATTCACAGAGGAAAAAAAATATATCTATCTATTTTTTACAGAGTAGAAATCACTTAAGTAGACCCATTTAGTCAGCTATTCCCATTAACCTACCATTAAAGATTAATGTTAATGCTTTCCATTAATAAACTGGAAGTCAAAAATGTACCATAATAAATGGATTACTGGGCAGGTCTTAATTTCAGACCTGCTGATTGATCCATTGCAAATGGAAATTTATACAGGATGAAATCGATTGAGAAGCAAAACAGAAAACAAAACCCTTTTTCTTCTGTTTCTAAAAATGTAAAATTTTTTCAGGCAACTTGAGCTGGTTGAGAGAGTGTTTGGACAACCGAGTCGGTGTTAATGGCTTAGATAAAGCTGGAAGCACTGCCTTATACTGGGCTTGCCACGGGGGCCACAAAGGTATTTGTTACATTTTGTTTGTTACCATAAATGTCTGTACTACTGAAAAATGTGCTTCTTCTAAGGGAGTCCGATTTACAGAAATGAAATGAAAGATTGGTTCTTCTTTTCAAGTCCTTTGGAACATCAGCCGAAAGTCTTGTTCCTGGAAGCTCTGTAAAACAGTAGATAGAATGTGATCAGTCAGCCTCACTACACAGACTCCTTTCACTTGAAAGAGGGGAAGCTTTTTTTCCTCCATCAGATGTGGAAAAGTTATAGGAGAACAGCAGTGATATAAAAACAAACCCCATTATTTAATCTTACAGAAGAAGGGGGCAGAATTGACTCCTCTAGCTTAGCTTTTCCCATGATATGCTTTTATGGTTTACATTTTAAGTTGAATGCAAACCGTTAGATTCAGGAAAAAGCATTTGCCTGAGTTAGTGATTTAGTTGATAACCTTTTCTGTTATAATCAATTATAGTAATGACAAATGGGTTTTCTAGATGTATTTCAGCCTGGCCAAAAATCCACAACACCCACTCTCTTGCTGCCTCTCTCTACCACACACACACACACACACACACACACACACACACACACACACACACACTAATTCCAACAACAATGAGAAACAAAGAACCCAACAAGTTAAATAGCATAGCCAAAGGGAAATTATTGGTTGTCTCCCAAAAGAAGCCCATCTTATTTTAGCTAATAAATACAAATTAGTGATAAAAATATTAACTATCATAGTGAATGTAAAAAATTCCTATAATAGATGTCATGTGAAAATACAAAAGTTAAATTATTTGAAAAAAACATTTCTCTGAATAACATTATCTTTTAGAGTCTTAAGTCTTCTATTTATGTGAAATTTGAAACATTTGTTGTAAGGATTTTCTGGAAGATTCTTCTAAAGATTTTTCTTTTTTAAACTTATTATGCGTAGTCTTGTCAGACTTTTACTTCTCTTTCTTAAAAAATATCTTTTCTATTTGAATTTCAGATATAGTAGAAATGCTATTCACTCAACCAAACATTGAACTGAACCAACAGGTGAGATTGCTTACACGGAAGTCATTTAACACACCTGCCTTGTTCTCTCTGTGTGACTTATGGGCATGAAAAATATCTTAGTGTCTTGAACTGACCTTTTCCCATTTATTATCTTTCATTAATTTTTAATCAAAATATTACAAGTACATAGTTTAAAAATTATTGTACCAAAGTTCAAATTGTATAAAGCCCAAAATGCCTACTGTACTTCTCCTCATATGTCATCACTTTTGGCTTTTAACTCTTCTTACTTCATGTTACTAAGGAAACTATCTCATAATTTATCATCGTATGTATTTTGAAAGCCTATCTGGTAGGTGAAGGTTTAAGCTTGTTGGTTGCCCGGCTCTCATCTTCCAGCACCCCAGCACCCAACCTTCCCTCCTCTGGTCCTCCCAATGTATCCTATTATAATCTGTGGTTATGTTGTAGAACTTTTTCTTTTTGTACTTGCTGACATTAATTTAGCCTTTTTCTTTCTTTTTTTTTTTTTGTATCTCAGAAAGACTCCTACCCTGTTTTATATTCTCTTGATATACTTTCTCAAAATGTGTAACATAATCAATTGCTTTCTTTTTTCTCCCTGGAATCCTACTTCCTGAAGCCCCCCATCCTTTCTCTAATCTGAACAACTAGGTCCCTGCTGCCCTCTGCTATCTCCCTAGGAAATCCGTCACCTCTCTGCTGTGTTGTGTCTTCACTTTTCTGCATCCTGTGTCTTCCATTTGTTGAAGAACATCTTCAAGCAGATTCTTGAGAAGGAGGAGCTTGGGACTGATTATTTGGCTACCGGAATTCTAGGTTGAAAATGATTTCCCTCAGAATTTTTGCAGGCATGGATTCATGGCATTCTGGTTTCTAGGCTTGCTCTCAGGAGGTTTAATGCCATTTTGATTCCCATTCTTTTGTGTGTGATCTGCTTTTTCTCTTGATTGGAATCTTTACTCTGACTTTGGTGTTCATAAATTTCAGAGTGATGGGCTTTTGTGTGGATCTTTTTATGGTGAACTTTTTCAGCCCAGACAAATATCTTGTATTATTTCTTTTATAGTCTTTATGATGAGTTTTTGACCCATTTTCTTTGTTCTTTGGTTCTGAATGCCCATGTTGGACCTCTTAGGTTGAATCTCAAATTTTCTTAGTTTTTCTGAGATTTTTTTTCTCACCTTTATCTTTGTTTCATTTTGGTTACCTTTTTAATTCCCGGAGCTCTGTATTAGTTTTCTATTACTATGTAACAAATTACCACAAACATAGCAGCAGCCTAAAATAGCACCCACTTACCTTATACTTTCTGTAGGCCAGAATTCTGGGCATGGCATAAATGGTGCTCTGCTTAGGTCTCCCAGGCTGGAATCAAGGTATTGGCTAGAGCAGAGTTCACATCTGGAGCTCACATCCTAGTCCAGGCTCATTCAGGTTGCAGGAGAATTGAGTTTCTTGTACCTGTAAAAGTGTGGCCCACAGTTTTCAGAGACCACCCTTCTCCTTAGACTGTTCACAACATGGCTATTTTCTTTCTTTCTTTCTTTCTTTCTTTCTTTCTTTCTTTCTTTCTTTCTTTCTTTCTTTCTTTCTTTCTTTCTTTCT
>NW_017731494.1:449854-460756 GCF_001890085.2 Hipposideros armiger | reverse complement strand
TCTCTCTCTCTCTCTCTCTCTCTCTCTCTCTCTCTCTCTCTCTCTCTCTCTCTTTCAGATTTTATTGGGGAATTCGGGGAGGGGACCAGCCAAGTTGTTCTTCAGTTTTCGTTGTGGAGGGCGCCAGTCGCCATCTGGCTGCCCGTCAACAGCTCGTGGCCTCTAAGCTCAAGGTGCTGTGTTCAATCTTGCTTGCGGTGGGCGTAGCCACCATCTCATGCGGGAGTCGAACCAGCAGCCTTGTTGTTAAGAGCACACGCTCTTATCCACTGAGCCATCCGAGCGGCAGCTCAGCTCAAGGTGCCTAGTTCAGTCTTAGTTGCGGGTGGGCATAGCCCACCATTGAACAGGCAATCTTGTTGTTACACTAGATGAGCCATCCTGCCACCTGTTGGCAGCTCAGCAATAGCTCAGCTCGGGCGCAGCATCACTGGCCCAAGTGGGAATTGAACTGGCGGCCCTGTTGCTCAGAGCTCACGCACTTAAGCCAACTCATAACCAACTGAACCACTCAGCCAGCCCACAACATGGCTTGTTTCTTTCTTCCTGAAGGGCAGCAGGAGATTGTGACCCTAACACTACCTTTTCTGTGGAAAGGGCACACCTGATTAGGTCAGGCCCACCCAGTATAATCTCCCTTTTGATGAACTCAACATCAAATGATTAGAAACCTAATTGTGGGAGTGATAGTCTGTTGTATTCACTGGTCTCACCCACACTCAAGGGGAGGGAATTATACAGGGGATGTGTGCCAGGGGTAGGGGTCTTGGGGGCCATCTTAGAATTCTGTCTACCCCAAGCTCTTTCTTTTATTCTGATTCATATCTTTAAATAGCATCTTTTTTCTTATTTCATCATGCAATATCATCTTATATCTCTGATATGTTAATTAGAGCTTTTTAAAACAGTTTCTGCTATTCACAGTATAGTCTCTTTTTCCTCGGAAATTCATTTCTTTTGTTTATTTTGGTCTTTCCTCAATGTGGGAGACTTTCTTCAAATACCTTGTGTCTTGGTTTATCTACTCATGTTTGAGTGTTATTGGAAGCTCTGTGTGCTTGAGGGGCTTGTTGGCTGCATGGGTTTTCCACAGGGTGAAGTGGTGAGGTCTTGGCTGTTTTGCTGGGTTCTACCCAGATGCCAGTATGAGTACCCACTTCCTCTTCTGCATGTGGGGCTGTTCAGCTCCACCAGACAAGTGACCTCCAGCCTCGTGTTGGGGGCACATGCCAGACTGTACACATGGGGCCTGAGGGTGGGTAAAGGCAGCTGGAGAGCAGTCTCACTGCCCGGTTTGCAGGCTTCTCACCTCCCCCTGCTTTTAGTTCCTGGCCTCACTGCTCCTTCTCTTGTACCTAGTGTCCATGAGTTTGGACACTACCTGGTTCACTTCTTGACAGGGTAATTCTACCACCTGTACTGGCTCTTCTGGCAGCAAGGAGAGAGGCAGGTGATCTGGGGTTCTGGGGTTACTCCTTCTCAACACTTTCGCCCAGTACCCTTGTTTTCGCCACCAGGCCTCACTCCTGCTCCAGTGTCTCCGGGCATCTCCAGTTCCTAGTTTCTGCTTGGCTTCGTGGGGCAGATAGGCGCACTCTCCTGGTGTCTTCCTCTGCGGGTGTCTGCACGTCCATGTGTGCTCTGCCCCTGCAGTTTCTACTCCAGCATCCCATTGCAGCGCCCCACATGAGTCATCTCTCATCTCCTTGGTCTCCTTTCCCTCTTTGGAATTTTACATGATTTTATAACTTTGTTCTCATTTTAGGTTTACTTGGAATAAGCCTAACATGTATGTTTTCAGACTGCCCTATCTTTTAAAAATGCTACTTTCTCTTTTTCTCACTATAGAACAAGTTGGGAGACACAGCTTTGCATGCTGCTGCCTGGAAGGGCTATGCAGATATTGTCGAGTTGCTTCTGGGAAAAGGTAAAGTGTCTGCTGAGTTTATCTGGTCTTTGCTTACCCCAAAAAATAGGCTACACCCAAGTATACCATTTGGGAGAGTACGAAGAATAATAGCCTCCTTATGCTCTGTATTTTAAAACTGGGATTTTAACCTCTACTCTGTCTGCATCACGGAGTTGTTATAAGAGGAAACTATTGTGATTTGTGTAAGCTTTTAGTTTTAAATTAAAATCTTGGCAAGCCTCAAAATTACATATGTTAATTTTAGTAAGAACTTATTGTACATTTCTGCAGGACTAAAGGGCCTTAGGAGGAAGCGCGCGCGTGCGTGTGTGTATGTGTGTGAGAGATATCCTCTCTGAGAAAGCTGTGTGGGTCAAGTTGCTGAGGTCCCTGCTTTCACAGGAAAGCCTTGATATAGAAGAAAGACTGCTGTGGCTACAGTGTCTTGCTTTGAACTGAGCAGATGCTAGATGTACAGAGAATGAGAGAAAATCCCTTGATTCCTGTTTTTACACAAGTCAGAGGGAACAGTGAAATTATGAACTGACCATCCATCCATCTATCCATTTGTCCCACAAATAGTAATTAACCCTTACAGAGGGCCAGGCATATCACCCCGTAGCACACCCTGGTCCAGAAGGCTATAATATAAGATGCCCAAGTCCCCAAGCCACATGTTATATGGACTCAAAATCATTAGGGCTCCTTGGAGCATTGTTGTGGAATATATTAGAGGAAATATTTTTTATTTAAAGTATGTTGATGATGTAAACTCTAGGTCTAAAAGATCAGACACTCTGGGACCACTGTAGTGTCCCCCCTAAGATTATGCTGAGAGCTGTGCCATCTGCTATGGCAGCCACTGGCCACATATGCTCCTGAACCCTTGAAATTAGTCTGGTCTGAATTGAGATGTGCTGTAAATGTAAAATCTACTCCAGATTTTGAAGACTTAGTGGAAAAAATGTAAAATATCACAATAATTTTTATAATGGTTACATGATAAAGTGATAACATTTCAGATATACTGGGTAAAAATAAAATATATCATTAAAGTGAATTTAACTTTTGGAAAATGTGGCCACTAGAAAATTGAAAATCACATATATGGCTCACACTGTGTCTCTATTGGGCAGCGGCGATTAAGAGGGACACAGGAAATAGTTGTTTCTTCTCTAGCACGACTGTCTCTGAACATTTCCTGTTCTAACAGGAATCACATCTATGAGTTCTAAAATGTAATTTAATGTAAAATATAATCAGTCCCAGAACTACTAACCCTCAGGATTTTTGTACTAGAGCACAATGAGAGAATGAGGTTTTCCATTTAACCCTAACTGTGGATAGATCTAATTCTGTTCAGGAGGAAGATTTGCACGATTGCCCTACTCCTAATTAAACATACTATTTTTTCCGACTCAATATTTTTGTTCCTTTAAGTTTTCAGACATTTATTTTTTGTTTGTTGAAGAGGATATGGTTGTAAAGAAAATGGTATTCTCATATACTGTGGCAGAAGGTTTAAATTGGTAAAGACTTCTTGGATAGCAGTCTGACAGTAGCTAGCAGAATTAAAAATGTACATATTCTTACATTGTAGCACCACTTCTAGGAAACCATCCTTCAGAAATACATATAAACAGAGATGTTGTTCCAGCAAGAGGCAGTATTGTTTGTGATCATGAAAATTAGGAACAGCCTAAATGCCCCTCAGTAGAGGAGGGATTAAACAATATTAGGAACATCCACAAAATAGAACACTTATAAACATTTAAATAGATTGAGTTACAAGTATGCACCCTACTAAGGAGTATTATTATATATTGTTAAGTTAAAAAAAAATCTTGGGGTCCAAAGGTACAAACTTCCAGTTATAAAATAAGTCCTGGGGCTGTGATGTAGAGCATGGTGACTAAAGTTAGTACTGTATTATGTATTTGAAAATTGCAAAGAGAGTAGATCTTAAAAGTTCTCACATTAAAAAAAAATTTGTAACTATAATATGTATGGTGAAGGATTTTAACTAGACATTATGGCAATCATTTCACATTATATACAAATACCGAATCATATTGTATACTTGAAACTAGTATCTGTCAATTGTACTTCAATTAAAAAATCAAATTACAGATCAGTACATGTAGTATGATTTTGGTGTATGTACGTATACGTCTGTGAATGCATTCATGCACGTAAGGGAGATGAAACTGACGCCCACTTGTTTGGAGTGGTTCCCTTTGGCGAAGGTAGAAAATGGGGAAGGACAAGGGTTTGCTGGGGGTGAAATGGTACATATGCTTTTGTTCAGCATACTTCTGTATTTTTGAATCTTTAATGATGAGAATGCATTCATGAATTATGATGTAATTTTTTACACAATAAAGAGAAGGAAAAAAGTGGAAGATGGGCTACAGGAACTATGAATTAATTGCCTCTGGGTTTTATTATGTTACTGTTCTGCTCATTTGCATGAAAGTATACTTACAGAGATAAAATATTAATCCCCTCGAGCTCAGCCTACATGGTCTTTTCTAAAGACCTCGAGCAGAAAAAGAAGCAAAGGGCATATTGCATTTAATCTCCAAACACTCATGCTGAGGCACATGCAGCTATTGGGGTCTAAGTGATTTAGGATTTACCATAGGGACGGTAAACTCACTGAAAAGTTCACATGAAATTCTACAGGGACCCGAAGGGAAGGCTATCTTTTGAATGTGCATAATTATCACAGGTGCAGCAACAAGCTCCTTGATTAAAGATGCCAAATACACTATTATGGTTTTGTGAATGATTTTCTGTTTTGGAAAAGCTTACTTCTGGGCCAGAAAGGTTCTCCAATTAGTTTTGCCAGAAATGATTAGTTTTGGTGGAAAGAGGATTGACTGCTACTATACAGTCTTCAAAAACATCTGATTTACTTTTCTTGTGTTGGGGAAGGTGCTAGAACAGACTTAAGGAACAATGAGAAGAAGCTGGCCCTGGACATGGCTACTAATGCTGCCTGTGCAACCCTCCTGAAAAAGAAACAGGGAACAGGTATTTGGTTTTAACCCTTCTTTCTCCTATGGTGCCATCATGACTAAGATTTACCAACTTAATATTGGGGAAAAATTTCTTGGTAAACTCCTCAGGTGTTTCTGAAATTAGATTTTATATCTTTGGTCTAAATCAGAACTTCTGACACAGAAGAATACCATCATGCAAACAAAATTGAAGACACATTAATCTTTTACTAATTTTTGTATGTTTTCTTTGTTTCTTACAATCAAATTCTAATCACCTTGCTTTCCATTACACAGTCTTTATCAGAGAACCATGGTCTCTATCTCCTCTTTTCAGATATGTTTTTATGAGTGGTTACCTCTAAACATTTTTTAAATTAAGCACTTAATAGCTCCATGATTATATTTTATTTCTATTTTAAATGAGAGTGTCAATAAAGTATAATCTAAAATTATTCTAGACTTTGCAAACATTTTGGCATTTATTCATAGTACTATGGGTGGTTTTTAAAGATGAAGTTTAGGTGTACATTCTTAAAGATAAAAATAGGTATTGATGTGGGAGAAGAGGTTTGGAAAAATGAAAAGTTTGTGTGGTTGTTTTGAAAAGATGTTAAAGAAAAGGTGTTAAACATGCCTACATCATTCATGATTCATGATTCCAGATGTTTATTAGCTTACTGAGTGTGTCCCCCCAGAATCATTCAAATGTGGTGATTCCTAAAAGAAATGCTGGGAGGGTGTGCCTTGCACTCTTCTTCCCATCCTCCCTTCTTTTCCTCCTCTTTGTTCATCATCAGCCTCCTGCCCGGAAACCCAGAGTTGTAGAAGAAGGAAAGGTAGTAGATGATTTGGCTAGAGGGAACTTTTAGTCTCTTTTTTTCACTTCTCAAGCCTTACTCTACTTTATTATCTTACGTCTGGTGCTTTAATACCACTTTAAAGTATAAGCTAATGATACATTTGTTCACTAGTTTTTAGAAAGAAATGAGTATAATGGAGGACTCGTTTTTTGCAAGTCTTTAGCATTGCTACTCATTATTCCAACCCTTCTTAGTATTGCTTTCTAGTCTAGAGTTTAGACTCATCCATTGGTGGAGAATGACCTACAACTTTTGAGAAATTTCCATTATAGAGACGAAGTGCATTTGTTTTCATTTTAACTTGAAGGTATTATCACTTTCAGAGTTCTCAAACTTGTGTAGTGAGTTACTGATTTCTGTTTTTATCAAATGACTCAATTTCCCACTAAGTTTTGAACCCTTGTAAAACTTATTTCTCTCTCAGCTATCCTTTGATTTATGAGAAGAGGCGATGTTGTGTTGTCCCATATTCCATTCCTAGCAGAAGCAACAAAATCAAGTCAGTCCCCTGGTTTTCTGTTTCAGTCAGTCAAAAATATCACAGTCCCCTTCTCTTCATGAATCACCAAGGGAGCGGCTCAGAAATATCTTCCTCACCTGTCATCAAATTCCCATCATCGCTCTCCTCACAAATCTATTTTTCCTTTTTGTCCTTTATTCCAGATATGTATTTGTTCCAGATCCTTATTTCTTTTAACTTCAGTTCAGGTATACTGTAAAACCTTGGATTGCGAGTAACTTGGTTTGCGAGTTGAGCAAACATTTCTAATACATTTTAACTTGGTAAACGAGCGATCTTTTGCAATACAAGTAGTTAGTTTCTGGAGCGAATTATGCTCACAAACCCAAGGTATTATTGTATAGTGTAAACCATTAAGAAGTTTGGGACGCCTTAATTCTTTAAGCCATGAATCCTTACTGGCAGAGCAAATCTTTCATCACTCGTGCATACATGGAACAGGCTCCACTGAGTGAGAAAGTGTTTATCAGCTGAGTGGTGCTCCCCAGTTCCATTCTGACTGAGAAGCTGTATTTGCAGCCATGTGGGAGAGAGACTTTTACTTGCAGTGGACCTGCTACTCCTTGCTGTCTTGGTTGGGTCACAAAGTAGGACAGTGGCTTAACTTCCTTTTTCTGCTACCGACTTCCTGTTGCTACATGGGTGCCTTCAGGATGTGCTGACTGAGAGGAGTAAAGTTTCTCAGGAACCGAAGGTTATCAGAAGCTCGTGTATAGCATGAGCTTGATGGTGACAGGCAGGGAAAATAGCACGCCTGCTCAGACCACTGAGAGCTGCGCCCGGAGGCCTCGACATGAGCCGCTGGAACTGGCAGAGGCAGGTGGCAAACTCTTGTCTTTATCCCCATCTTTGTGGTCTTTGTAAAACAGCCCTGGGAGGTTGGGTGCCCCTCTTTTTCTCTCTTCACTTCAAGGGTTGTTAGTCTGCCCTCCTAAATCTGTACTGATTAGATAATGGATTCATAAAGGAGGTGACGTTGGGGACTGGCACACAGAGCCAAGAAGTGAGTTTTCGTATTTCGATTTTCATGTTACCCATTTCTCTGTTTTTATTTTTGCTTGCTTCATTTCCCCAATCATCCAGTTAAAAAAGTTTTAATTTGTATTTTGATCCTAGTTGGAATGAGAGTTTGAATATTGGGCCAGATGGTTAATTGCTAGCATGAACTCTAAGCTAAAAAAGGTATATTCTGGTATCGTGTCCCCTTTAAAAGCACAGCTTGGATTTCTTTTTTTTTTCCTTTCCCCCCTGAAATAAACATTTTTTTCAATTAGTTTCAGCTGTACAACACAGTGCAATAGTTATACATTTTACCCCTTGAGGTGAGAACCCCCTTCCCCAATCTGCTGCCCCACTCCCCCCCATATCATACATATCTATTACAATTCCCTTGACTCCACTCCCACACTATACTCCATGTCCCGTGACTCTCTCTCTCTCTCTCTCTATATATATATATATAGATATATAGATATATAGATATATATATATATATCTATATATATATATATTTAATTATAATTGACATACAATATTATACAACATCGGCTTCAAGTGTACAGTGCAGTGATCAAGCCTCTACCCCATAAATGAAGTGGTCTCCGTAACAAGACGTGATTATCTGACACCCTACAAAATATTTACAACATTAATTATATTCCCCAAACTGTCTTTCATATCCCTGTGGCAATATTGTAGTTACCTATTTATGCTGTCTAATCCCTTTCCCTTCTCCCTCATCCCCACCCTGCTCCCAACTAGCAACCATCAGCTTTTCCTCTGTGTCTCTGAGACTGTTTCTGTTTACTTTGCTCATTCCTGCTTGGATTTCATATAGGGACAAAATAATTCATGTGTTGTAGTTACCATGAAGAGTAGGGATGGGTTCAGGGTCATATTTGAGGGTTGATCTCTTAATTTTTTCCCAATTTTTAAAAATTAGTGTATAATTTACATTAACTACATAAATCCAAAGTGTACAGCTTGATGAATTTTATATTTAACTATGTTACACTTATTTACCACAAGTCAGATCAAGATAGTGACCATTTCCCACACTCTGGAAGCCTCCCTCACCATCCTTGCTTCTCTCACAATAGAGAGAAGCTTTTCCTGTTCTCGAACTTTGATATAGATGGAATCAACTAGTGTGTACTTTTCGGGTCTAGCTTCTTTCAACTTAACATTATTTCTATGAGATTTATCCATGTTATTGTGTTTATCCTTCCACCATTTATTTATTTATTGTTTGTATGTTTTACAGTCTGTCTGGCTGTTTTAAGTGCTGGTGCTTGGATTGGAACATGTAAATCCAAGGCAGTGAGATTGAGGGGAAATGGAAGTGAGATAGGGGAGGACGGGAAGCGCTGCTAGGAGACCGTCCCCATGCTGCTCATGCTCCAAGACAGGCCGTGAAGAGGTACAGCTCATCACTCCGCTTTGTCAGATGAGACACTGTACCTCCGGGCAGTCCTTGAAAGGAGGGAAGGAGAAGGAATCTGTTTGCCTGGCTCATTTCTGTCTCGATTTCCACTCAGTCAGAGTTTGCACCATGGCAAGTCCTCTTTCTCTTACTAACAGAAGAAACGAGGGTGAAGCACAGTGCAGAAGTAAACGTTGAAGGACAAAGAGTATCTCAAATATTGCAAACACAGGATTGTAGTAGCAAAGAAGGGGAAAAGAGCTTTGCTGTTTCTTTTTGTCTTTAGCTTAAAAAGCTGCTGTTACTAAGTGGACAGCCAGTCCTGAATGAAGTTCATGGTGTGTGTGGGATAGAACAAAATATATTTCCCCAAGGTCTGCAGAACTCCTCTTCAGGAGAATGGAGAGGAATATAGTCAATCTGAAGACTTCTAATAGTTTGGAAGTGAAATCACTGAGGTTTACATCTATTCTGCTTATATCCACTTGTTCTTTTTTTTTCTCTTGTATAAAATAATTGGTTTCTACCTCACTTGTACTGACTCTTTCATGTCCCCCCTTTTTCTCAATAACCATTTTTCTAAACTTGGAAAGACTCTTAAAAAAACTACAATACCTGGGGCCAGCCGAGTGGCTCAGTTGGTTAAGAGTTGGCTTAAGAGGGCAAGCTCTGAGCAACAGGGTCACCGGTTCAATTCCCACATGGGCCAGTGATGCTGCGCCCAAGCTGAGCTGTCACTGAGCTGCAAACAGGTGGCAGGATGGCTCAGCTGGTGTAACAAGATTGTCTGTTTGATGGTGGGCTACGCCCACCCACAACTAAGACTGAACTCGGCACCTTGAGCTGAGCTGCCGCCCGGATGGCTCAGTGGATAGAGTGTGCACTCTAAACAACAAGGCTGTTGGTTCGACTCCCACATGGGATGGTGGCTACGCCCACCTGCAACTAAGATTGAACACAGCACCTTGAGCTTAGAGGCCATGAGCTGCAGATGGGCAGCCAGATGGCGACTGGTGCCCTCCACAATGAAGACTGAAGAACAACAACTTGGCTGGTCCCCCTCCCAATTCCCCAACACTGTTCTCCTCCCTCAGTTCCCTAATAAAAAAATCTTTAAAAAACAAAAAAACCCACAACCCTACAATATCATTAACACACGTAAAATTAATAAGTCCTATCATCAAATATCTTGTCATTGTCTAAATTTGCCATTTTTCTCATACCTGTTTATTGTTTGCTTATTTATTTACTTACAGTTTCTTTAAGTCAGGGTCCAAATCAAGTCTGTTTCTAATTGATAGGTAGCCTTTTTTATTTATTTATTTTTTTCAGGGTTTTGTTTTGTTTTGTTTTTAAATTTTTTTTCTTTCTTTATTGGGCAGTTTGGGGAGGGGAAACAGTATTGGGGAATTGAGGAAGGGAAACAGCCAAGTTGTTGTCCTTCAATCTTAGTTGTGGAGGGCATAGCAAGCTCAGCTCCAAGTCCAGTCGCGCTGCTCAGCTCAAGGTGCTGTGTTCAATTAGTTGCAGGTGGGCGTAGTAACCATCTCATGGGAGAGTCAAACTAGCAGCCTCATTGTTAACATCCTCCTAACCTTGTTAGGAGCATGTGCTCTCACCAGCTGAGCCATTCTGCCACCTGTTGGCAGCTCAGCTTGGGCGCAGCTCACTGGCCCATGTAGGAATCGTACTGGCGACCCTGTTGCTTAGAGCTTGCACTGTTGGGCAAGTTCTTAACCAACCGAGCCACTCGGCCGGCCCCAGGTAGCCTTTTTCTCATCAGCTTAACCAGGTAGCCTTTGTTTAAATCAGTGTTTCCTTTTTTCTTCTCCCATTTTTAGCCTTGTAATTTATTTATTAAAGAGTTCAGGTTAAGTTACCTGAATTTCCCAGTGTAGACATTGCATGTATGCATCCCCATGATGTTGTTTCTTATGTTCCTTTGTTCTCTATATTTTTGTCAATTGGTGTTGTAGAGTTAGAGGTTTGATTAGATTTAGTTTTTTTTTTTTTTAAAGATTTTTATTGGGGAATTGGGGGATGGGAACAGCGCTGAGGAATTGGGGGAAGGGGAACAGACAAGTTGCTGTCCTTTTGTTCTTCAGTCCAGTTGTGGAGGACGTTGCTTCACTGGCCCAAGTTGGCACCATCATTGCGCTCTTCCGGGTGAGGCCGATCAGTCGCCG
>NW_017731494.1:406166-449014 GCF_001890085.2 Hipposideros armiger | reverse complement strand
GGAAGGGGAACAGACAAGTTGCTGTCCTTTTGTTCTTCAGTCTAGTTGTGGAGGACGTCACTTCACTGGCCCATGTTGGTATTATCATTGCACTCTTCTTGGATGAGGCAGATCTGTCACCGGCCTCTGGACGGCCGCTCACACTGGCTGCTGGACACACACGGTAGCTTATGGCAGCCCACTACAGCAGGGGCTGCAGCCTACGCAGTCGCTGGTGACTCACGGCATCCCAGCTCCAGGTCTAGATGTTCACAATCTTAGCTATAGAGGGCAGTGTCACTGGCCCTCATGTGGATCCGAACCGGGGCCCTGCTGCTCAGAGCTGGCATCCCAAGCCAGCTCTTAACCAACGCGCCACTTGGCCGGCCATGATTAGTATCTTTTTTGATAGCCCATCTTTGGTTAGTGGAGCCCTCTTTAGATTGGATCCCTAATCCTGAGGTTCCAGGTCCATCTTTTACATTTTCTGTCCAAGACTTGGAATTAATCATATTTCCAGTGAGCGATAGGGATATTTTGGGTCATCGGGAAAGTCATGATGTATTTTTCTGTTTTTCAATGCAAAAATGCGTCATGACTTTCCCGACGACCCAATAGTATTTACAGACCATGATCTGGGTGCTGTAACCGATGTTTAATGTGCTCTAACAATGCACTTATACTTGCGTTTCAATTTTCCCTAAAATTATACCTTAGTGTAACCTGTTGCTGTAGAGATTTGACTAGAGAGTTGAGTAGGTGAACAGTTAAACATCAGATGTCTTTCTTTTGAACTGTGTTCAGGGTTGATTTTACATTTGATGGGAGTTCAGCTCTTTCTATTTCAAAACTTCTATTTATTTTTCACTTCAGTCATTTGCTTCTGGGTATACTTTATTAGTGTTTTCTAAAATAAAACTGAAGCTTCTGTGTTTTCATTCTCTTTTCCTTTTTTCTCATTAGGTATCTTTCTACCCAGTGACCTTGCCTTCAGGTTAGGCTGTAGACTGTTGACTGACCATCATGTGTGCACTTGTCATTGGGAGAGGAGATTGGAACCACAGTTGCTAGAGTGGAGGGGCTTGTGGTGCACTCCACATTGGTCATGGTGCATTTTGTGCGAGATAGAGTAGTGGACTTTAGTACTCCATGCTTCACTTTTCTACATGTCTAAGGAACATGCTGACAAACGTATTTGTCAGCCTCTGTGGTAGCAGAAACTGAACAGTTAGGCTAAAAAGCAAAAGTTAAAAAAGAACTTTCAGAAAAGTACAACCCTTGGGTCTGAGAAAAGATGACACTTTGTTGAACTGTCAGGCGCTTTGAAAGTGAAAACAAAATCCAAGCAGTTTGTAATTTCTCTCTTTTGCTTTCTCCCCCTATGTGTTTTTTTAGATGCCGTTCGAACATTAAGCAATGCTGAAGAATATCTTGATGAAGATGATTCAGATTAATTCCTTTCCAGAGCTTTAAGAGCTAAAACTTCTGTTGCTTTTGCCATTTCAAAACCTTGTCTTTGCCAGAAGAGTGTTGGTAACTGTTTTTTTTAAAATGTCTTATGTGAACGTGGCAGTATTGCACTGTGTTTGAGTAGAACATGTAAATGAGTAGTGCTCACCTTTGGTTTGCCAATAAGTGACTGGATACTTTGCTGTATAAAGTACATTTTTGTTCACTAGGGTAGAACAAGAAGAGATTATTTCTATTTATCAAGCTTAAAGAATTTTAAGAATTTATTTGTTTTAAAAAATCAGGATGGTTTTTTTAGTTAAAGTTCTTTACCTCAAGAATTGAGATGTTTTGAATGGATTTTTCAAGGGGGGAAATGATTATTATAATAATAAACCAAAAGACTTAACAGAAAATTGTCAGCTATTCTGACAAAAATAAACATTTTAAGAACTTTATTCCTTTTGTCTGTTTTTCTGGTATCACTCTTTGCTGGTAAATAAATAAAGCTTTTTATATTTATATTTAGGTAAAGACTGGTTTTATTTTTTATTATATTTTGTATTTATTAGCACAGAAGAATCATAATAACCAAATTTCTGTTCAACTTATCTGCTTTGATTAAAGTCAAGACAATAATTATTGAAAAGATACATTTCTAATAAAATGTATAACAATAATTATGAGACTTTTAGTTTTATCTCCAAGATTATACTTGGTGTGAAGAAACCCAGCAACTCATTACAGTTTAAGGTTTGAAAGATTAAAAAAAAAAATTGATTTCCTTATTATGGAAGATCCCATAGCTTTCCATAATGGAGTAACCAGTATTTTTTGCATTCAGTTTTTCACTTTGATAACATTTGTTTTTTCAAAGCATAGCTCTAGCTCATAATGATTTCATATTCTTTTGCTAAAACATCAATTGACATTACAGGGAGCCTTCTGTACTACTGAAGTGACACTTCATTTGAGATTCTAATTTTGTATCACTACTGTGATGATATTTATAATGACATGGCCACTGGCATTTGTCCAGATTTCAGGCAGTAGGCCCACAAGGATATTTTGCAAGAAGACTTGGATACTAATTTCAAAAAACACATTGATGAAGAGAAGGAAATGTTTAAAGAAGGAAGTGGGTTAGCTCAGGAAATGAATAACTGCCTCTATAAGAGTTTCCTCTATCTGTGACTGTTTGGTTTTTCTCTCTGTGGGTGCCTTGAGAAAGGATCGCCTGAGAAGCCTGTTTGAGGTCTTTCAAAAATACCCCAACTAAATTTTAGTAGGAAGAAATCTGTATAAGTAATGACAGCAAAGGATAAGCATAAGATCTGAAATTAATACAAAAGGGTATTCTCAAAACAAATATATTAAGAGTGTTTAGACATTTGTATTTCTTCATAAGCATAAACTTGAAGATATGAAATCATTGTTGAAATTACATCTGTTTTCACAGAACCTTTAAGGGTTTGTTCCTGAAAATGGCATGTGTGCCGTAACAAAAAGCTTTTGGAAATCTAGCTTTTTGTCCCAGTATACTGTGGGTCTGGGGCAATTAGGATAGATGCCAATTAAACACTCTTAATTTTTTAACATGGGTAGAGATAATACAGTTTGAGTGAATATAGATAATTTTTATGAAAATACTCTGTGCTCAGCGTAGATATATTATTTATGTATTTGAGGAAAAGAATAGTGGGGACTTCACTGTCATTGCTTTTAACACTATCAAACCCGTGAGGGTCTAAAAAGTTGGCCAAAGATAGTTTTTTGGAGTGTAGGGCGGAGTTAGGTATATGCATGAATTTTGGTGAAATAGGACAATGCATTTAGCTGTGGTTGAAATGCCATGGTAAAATTTACTTTTGCTTCTTATTTATTTATTTTTAAGATTTTATTAGAGAATTAGGGGAGGGGAGCAGCCAAGTTGTTGTTCTTCAGTCTTCGTTGTGGAGGGTGCCAGTCATCATGTGGCTTCACATCTGGCTTCCTGTCGGCAGCTTGTGTCCTCTAAGCTCAAGGTGCTGTGTTCAGTCTTAGTTGCGGGTGGGCGTAGCCACCATCCCATGGGGGAGTTGAACCCGGCAGCCTTGTTGTTAAGAGCGCACGTTGTATCCACTGAGCCATCCGGGCGGCAGCTCAACTCAAGGTGCTGAGTTCAGTCTTAGTTGCAGGTGAGCGTAGCCCACCATCCAACAGGCAATCTTGTTATTACACCAGCTGAGCCATCCTGCCACCTGTTGGCAGCTCAGCGACAGCTCAGCTTGGGTGCAGCATCACTGGCCCATGTGGGAATTGAACCGACGGCCCTGTTGCTCAGAGCTCGCGCTCTTAAGCCAATTCTTAAACAACTGAGCCACTCGGCTGGCCCCTGCTGCTTATTTTTTCAGTGTAGCTGATCTGAGCTTTCTCAGAGATTGTTTAATGCTGAACTCAGCAACAAAAATCGGTTCTAGGAACTTGCCACAGCTCTGACTTTGTGCAGAGGAGAGATCTGATTATGTTCTGGAAATGGCTTTGGAGGTTTTGCTGTCATGTGAGCTTTCTGACTGTCACTGTGGCCTGAATGCCTTCCCAGCCATTGCATCCTTTAGATAGAAAATGCCTTTCAGCCCCTTGGGCAATGAGATGCTTATACAGCCACCAGCCCAGTAACCTCATGCACAGAACATTTTTATCAAGAGTTTCTCATTTGAGTTTCCTTTCTGGGACTGGTTTATTGCAAATTATCGTTGGACTGCCATGCATTACAGTTGTCAGTTTATATATTTCCTTAATGGGCCCCCCAAATAGCCTCTTTTTTCAATACATTGGCCATGTTACCCAAAGGGAAATGTTGAGCAAAGCAACGATGCCCCTATTTTATTTTTAATCTTACAAAACAAATAAAAAATAATGCTGAAGGCCTAGCTGGATCAGTTGGTTAAGAGTATGCTTAAGAGTGCGAGCTCTGGGCAACAGGGTCGCTAGTTCGATTCTCACATGGGCCAGTGAGCTTCACCTGAGCTGCGCCCAAGCTAAGCTGCTGCTACGCTGCCAACAGGTGGCAGAATGGCTCAGCTGGTGAGAGCATGGGCTCCTAATGACAAGATTGCCTGTTTCATGGTGGGCTACACCCACCCACAGCTGGGACTGAACTCGGTACCTAAGCTGAGCTGCTACCCGGATTGCTCAGTGGATAGAGCGTGCGCTTTTAACAGCAAGGCTGCTGGTTCAACTCCCGCAGGAAAAAAACGCACAAACAAACAAAAAACGACTCTAACGCTATACCACCCTGAATGTGGCCAATCTCGTCTGATCTTGGAAGCTAAGCAGGGTCAGACCTGGTTAGTACTTGGATGGGAGAAATAATGCTGAAAATAAAACCTCAGATATATGTAGAGGAAAATATAAATTTTCCATATATGCCTTCTTCATAAATGTTCTTTATTGTATAGAATTTCTGATTTACTGATGTTTCTTACTGTGAGCCTTTTATTTCTCCTCTTCATAGATGATGATTTCTTTTCTGAGAGGCTGTAGAGCATCAGCATTTCCCTGTTGACTTTGATTTTGTGTTTATTCATTTAAATTTTGTATTGTATATATGTATGCAGCAGCCATACACTGAACAGCCAAACTTCGAAGTTTTGGTTTTCGTGGTTTCGAACTTGAGGTTTTGGTGGGAGCAGCATTGCAAATGATTCTACTCTCTCTCACTGAAAATACAGCCTTGGTGAACAGTTTTCTTAAGTGAAGGAAAAATTGCAAACCACAAATTTATGGTTTCTCTCTCCTTATTTTTTAATAACAAGCCTTTACATCTGCCCCTCCCTGAAAATGACATAAACTTAAATAGAACTATCATTTATTAAATGCCTACTCTGCCAGTTCCTGTGCTAGGCACTTTAGATGAGATGATGTCATTTGACCTGTACAGCGACCCCTGGTGGTGAACGTGAATGTCCCTATCGCTTCACAGAGAAGCTGAGGTTTGAAGGTTAGTAACTGGCTCAAGTTCACAACGTTTGAAGGTGGAAGTGCAGGTCTGGCTGACACCTGAGCTAATGCACTTGCTGCCTATGACTACTGGCAGATGACGCTATTCACATTCTTACAGAAATAGATGCAGAAATAGATCAGCTCCTTTTCCGTCTCGATCCCTGGATATAGCATCTAATAAATTCAGCATATCTACTAATTTAATTAAATGTATTATTTAAACCAACTCTAAGAGATTTTTTTTTTTACTTACGTCACCAGTTTATTATAAAAGGATATAATGCAGGAACAGCCATATGGAAGAGATGCAGCACAGCACTTTTATGTCCTCTCTAGGCATGCAACTCTCATAACATCTCCACGTGTTCACAAACTGGGAAGCATTCTAAAACCTGTCCTTTTGGTTTTTTATGGAGGCTTCATTACATAGGCATGATAGATCAAATCATTGGCCAGTGGCGAATGAACTCAATCTTCAGTCCTTCTCCCCTACCTGGAAGTGTGTGTGTGTGGGGGGATATGGACGTGGGGATAGGACTGAAAATCCCAAACCTTTAATCACATTGGGCCAGCCGAGTGGTGCGATGGTTAAGAACTGGCTTGGGACACCAGAGGGCCCTGGTTCGGATCCCACATATGAGGGCCAGTGACACTGCGCTCCACAGCTAAGATGCTGAACAACAGCTCCAACTGGAGCTGGGCTGCCCGTGGCAACGGCGTAGGCTGCAGCCCCTGTGCCACTGGCTACCGTATGTAGCCAGCAGCCAGTGTGAGCAGCCAGCAGCCAGCATGAGTGGCCAGCAGCCGCAGTGAGCGGCCATCCAGAAGCTGGCGACTGATCTGCCTCGCCCAGGAAGAGCGCAATGATGGTGCCAAATTGGGCCAGTGAAGTAACGTCCTCCACAACTAGACTGAAGAACAAAAGGTCGGCAACTTGTCTGCTCCCCCTCCCCCAATTCCCCAGCGCTGCTCCCATCCCCCCAATTCCCCAATAAAAATCTTTAAAAAAGAAAAAAAAAGAGAAGGAACAGTTCTTGCTTAGAAAATAATCCCAACAACCAAAGTGAGAATGAAGAGGGGCATGTGAAATCACCACAGGGCAAACAGTATGGTAGTAAAATCAGTGGCAAAAGTTTGAGAAACACTGTATGCGTAATCTCAAAATCTCTCCCCACAAGAAAAGTAACACAAAGGAAAACATACTAACTTTATAGTGGAGAGACCCAGAAGACACCACCTTAACCAAATGACCAAAATTAATACCACCAGCAATAAAACAGGTAGACATCAATGACTCACTAAGAATCATCACTTCTGTTGTAGTCCTGCCAAAAGTTCATAAGCCTAATCTAATTATGAGAAAATAGTACACAAATTCAAATCGAGAAACATTCTATAAAAATAACTGACCAGTATTCATCAAAAGTGTCAAGGTCATGAACAACAAGACTGAGGGAGTGTCACAGATTACAATGAGACACAGTAAATAAAATGTTGAATTCTGGACTGAATCCAGATCAGAAAGAGGATATTAGGGAGAAAACTGATGGGATGTGAATAAAGTTAGTTGTTTAGTTAATGTTTAGAAATTACCAATGTTAATTTCATGGTTTCTATGATTCTGTACATTGTTAACATTAGGGGAGGCTGGCTGAAGTGTACACATGAACGCTACACTATTTTTTCAACTTTTCTGTAAATTTAAAATAATTTCACTCAGTATTACTAGTATCATTAGGGAAATACAAGTCAAAGCCACAATGAGGTACTTTATACCCATTAGGATAGCTATTATAAAAAAAAAATATGAAGCCGGATAATTAAGTTCGTGAACTTGTTGCAACAATGTTGCTAACAATTTTTGATATCAGAGGGATTATTCATTATGAATTTGTACCAACTGTACAAACAGTAAATAGTTTACTATTTGGAAGTGCTGAAAAGGCTGCGTGAAAGAGTTAGATGACCTAAATTTTTCGCCAATTCATGGCATCACGACAATGCACCAGCTCACATGGCACTGTCTGTGAGGGAGTTTTTAGCCAGTCAACAACTGTATTGGAACACCCTCCCTACTCATCTTATCTGGCCCCGATGACTTCTTTCTTTACCTCAGGCTCCGATTCACGGTCCTGCTCTTCACACCCGGCACCTCGGTCGTTGCTCTGAGAACCCAGAGGAGGGTGGAACGCAGGGGAATTCATAGTTGCAGTTGTGCCTGCTGAAGCTTACTTACCATCCCCACGAAAACCCCTGGCAGCGCGCCCTGGGCGGGGCCTGAGGGAAGAAGTCCCTAAGAGATTCTTTTTAAAAGATTTTTTTTTTAATTGGGGAATTGGGGGGATGGGAACAGTGCTGGGGAATTGGGGGCAGGGGAACAGACAAGTTGCTGTCCTTTTGTTCTTCAGTCCAGTTGTGGAGGACGTTGCTTCACTGGCCCAAGTTGGCACCATCATTGCGCTCTTCCCGGGTGAGGCAGATCAGTCGTCGGCTTCTGGACGGCCGCTCACTGCGGCTGCTGGCTACATACGGTAGCCCATGGCAACCCACTGCCACAGGGGCTGCAGCCTACGCCGTCGCCAGCGACTCACGGCAGCCCAGCTCCAGGTTGAGCTGTTGTTCAGCATCTTAGCTGTGGAGGGCAGCATCACTGGCCCTCATATGTGGGATCCGAACCGGGGCCCTCTGGTGTCCCAAGCCAGTTCTTAATCATCGCGCCACTCGGCCGGCCCAGAGATTTTTTAATAAAAGATGTCCATCAGCCTTTCTCCCCCCCCCAAAAAAAATTGTGGCAAAACTTTTTGGTTTCTAGTTACACTGCAGAAATATAATTTAATGATACAGGTTCCACGCCCAAGTTTCCAAACTTTCAAACTATGCCAATGAAATGGAATCAGTCCAAAAGATAGGCAGCCTAAATTAACAGTTGTTCACATTGCTCAGAGTTTTCGTTGCTAAATGCACCATTTCCCTCAGGCCATTCCGTTCCATTCTACCCCCATTCCATTTCATTCCATTCAATTCTATTCCTTTTCATTCTAATCCATTCCATTCCATTTCGTTTGAATCTATTCCATTCCATTTGATTCTATTCTACTCCATTCCATTCCATTCGATTCCATTCCATTTAATTCCATTCCATCCCATTCCATTCCCTTCCATTCCACTTCATTCCACTCCATTCCATTCCACTCGATTGTGTACCTTTTTTTTCATTCCATTCCATTCCATTTAACTCCACTCCACCTCACTTCATTCCATTCCATTGGATTCCATTCTATTTCATTCCATTCTATTCCACTCCACTCCACTCCACTCCACTCCACTCCACTCCTTTCCATTCCATTCCATTCCATTCCATTCCATTTTGTATTATTCCATTCCATTCCATTCCATTCCATTCCATTCCATTCCATTCCATTCCATTCCATTGCAATGTGCTTCTAATGACAAGATTGCCTGTTCAATGGTGGGCTACGCCCTCCTGTGGCTGGGACTGAATTCCGCATCAAAGCTGAGCTGCTACCCGGATCACTCAGTGGATACAGCAAATCTGCTGATTCTACTCCACAGGAATAAAAAAAAAAGTCTATGGCCATACCACCCTGAACGTGCCCAATCTCGTCTGATCTCGGAAGCTAAGCAGGGTCGGCCTAGGGTGTTACTTGGATGGGAGAAATAATGCTGAAAATGAAATCTCTGCTAATTTTAGCTAATGCAAAGTGTAAGTTTTTTATATACACTTTCTTCCTAAATATTCTTTATTGTATAAAATTTCTGATTTACTGATGTTTCTTACTGTGAGCCTTTTATTTCTCCTCTTCATAGATAACGAGTTCCTTTCTGAGAGGCTATAGAGCCTCACATTTACATCTGACCATCAGCATTTCCCTGTTGACTTTGATTTTGTGTTTGTTCTCTTAAATTTTGTATTGATCTGTGTATGCAGCAGCCATTCTTGAACTTTGAAGTTTCTCATACTAAAAGTTGAGGTTTTGGTGGGAGCAGCATTGCAAATGATTCTGTTCTCTCTAACTGAAAATACAGCCTTGGTGAACAGTTTTCTAAAATGAAGGACAAACTACAAACCACAAATTCATGGTTTCTGTCTCTTTATTTCTTAATAACAAGCATTTAGATCTGCCCCCTTTTTAAAATGACATAAAATTAAGTGGAACTATCATTTATTAAATGCCTACTCAGCCAGTTCACACTGTGCTAGGCACTTTCAATGAGATGATGTCACTTGATCTTTACAGTGCCCCGGTTGGTGGTTGTGAATGTCCCTATTGCTTCACAGAGAAGCTCATGTTTGAAGAAGGTTTTTAACTGGCTCAATTTCTCAGTATTTGAAGGTGGAAGTGCAGGTCTGGCCGACACCTAAGCTAATGCACCTGATGCCTATGACCACCAGCAATGACGCTAATCACATTCTTCCAGAAAAAGATGCAGAAACAGATGAGCTGTTTTTCCATCTCGGTCCCTGGATATAGCAACTAATAAATTCAGGATACCTACTAATTTAATTAAATGTATTATTTAAACCAACCCTAAGAACTCATTCTTATAAAAAAATGTCCTTCTCCTTTTGCTCCCCCATGAAAAGTTAGGCAATATTTGTGGTTCATGGTTACCCTGCAGAAATATAATTTAATGTAGTTGGTTACACCACCGAGTTTTCAAAATTTCAAACGAGGCATGTGAAATTGTATCAGTCTAAAAGATGAAGAGTCTAAATTAGCAGTTCACATTGCTCTGAGTTTGTGTTGCAAAATGCAGCATTTCCCTCACACCATTCTATTCCATTGCATTCCATTCCAATGCATTCCACTCCATCGCATTCCACTTTGTTCCATTCCACTCCACTCCATCTGATTCGATTCGATTCCATTCCATTCCATTGGAATGGCCCCTAATAACAAGACTGCTGGTTCCACATGGTGTGCTACGCCTATCCAGGCTGGGACTCATCTCGGCACCTAGACTGAACTGTAGCTCTGATGGCTCAGTGGGTAGACTGTGCGCTCTTAACAGCAAGGGTGCTAGTTCGACTCACAGAGGAAAAAAAGAAAAAAAAATTCTACGACCATATCACCCTGAATGTGCCCGATCTCCTGTGATCTCGGAAGCTAAGCAGGTTCGGCCTTGGTTAGTACTTAGATGAGTGAAAAAAGGCAGAAAATGAAATCTCAGATATTTTAGGCAGAGGAAAGTGTAAATTTTTCATATACACCTTCTTCCTAAATGTTTTTTATTGTATACATTTTCCGATTTATTGGTATTTCTTATTGTGAGCCCTGTATTTCTCATCTTCATAGATGATGATTTCCTTTCTGATAGGCTGTAGAGCCTAACATTTACATCCAATCATCAGCATTTCCCTGTTGACTTTGATTTTGTGTTTGTTCTCTTAAATTTTTATTGTATATATGTATACAGCAGCCATACACTGAACAGCCAAACTTCGAAGTGTCTGATACTAAAAGTTGACGTTTTGGTGGGAGCAGCATTGCAAATGATTCTGCTCTCTCTCACTGAAAATACAGCCTTGGTGAACAGTTCTCTTAAGTGAAGGAAAAATTGCAAACCACAAATTTATGGTTTCTCTTTCCTTATTTTTTAATAACAAGACTTTACATCTGCCCCTCCTTGAAAATAACATAAAATTAAATAGAACTATCATTTATTAAATGCCTACTCTGCCAGTTCCTGTGCTAGGCACTTTCAATGAGATGATGTCGTTTGACCTGTATAGCGACCCCTGGTGGTGAACGTGAATGTCCCTATAGCTTCAGGCGGAAACTGAGGTTTGAGAAGGTTAGTAACTGGCTCAAGTTCACAATGTTTGAAGGTGGAAGTTCAGGTCTGGCTGACACCGGAGCTAATGTACCTGCTGCCTATGACTACTGGCAGATGAGACTATTCAAATTCTTCCAGAAAAAGATGCAGAAATAGACCAGCTCCTTTTCCATCTTGATTCCAGGATATAGCAACTAATAAATTCAGCATATCTACTAATTTAATTAAATGTATTAAAAACAACCCTAAGAGATTTTTTTATAAAGGTTTCCTTTCCGCCTTCCCCCACCAAAAAAAAAAAATTGTGGCAAAACTTTTTGGTTTCTAGTTACACTGCAGAAATATAAATTAATGATACAGGTTCTATCCCAAAGTTTCCAAAATTTCAAACTATGCCAATGAAATGGAATTAGTCCAAAAGACGGACAGCCTAAATTAGCAGTTGTCCACATTGCTCAGAAATGGTGCATTTCATTGCTAAATGATGCACCATTTCCCTCAGGCCCTCCATTCTATCCCACCCCATTCCATTCCATTCCATTCCATTCCATTCCATTCCATTCCATTCGAATCCTTTCCATTCCATTCCATTTGATTCTATTCCATTCCATTTGATTGCATTCAATTTCATTCCATTCCATTTTGTTCCATTTCTTTGGATTCCAAACCATTCCATTTCATATGATTCCATTCCATTCCTTTCCATTCCATTCCACTTAATTCCACTCCATTCTATTCCACTCGATTGTGTTCCAATTTTTTCCATTCCATTCCATTCCATTCCATTCCATTCCATTCCATTTCAATCCATTCCACTCCACTCTACTTCATTCCATTCCATTGCATTCCATTTCATTTAATTCCATTCCATTTTTTTCCTTTTGATTTTATTCTATTTGATTTTACTCCATTACATTTCATTTGATTGCATTCCATTTCATTTCATTTTATTCCATTCCATTCAAATTGATTTTATTCGATTCCACTCCATTCCATTTGAGTCGTTTTCATTGCATTGCATTCCATTCCATTCCATTCCGTTCATTCGATTCCATTCCATTCGATTCCATTCCATTCCATTTTATTCCATTCCTTTCCATTGGAAGGTGCTCCTAATGACTAGATTGTCTGTTCCTTATTGGTCTATGCCCACACAGAGGCTGGGACTGAACTTGGCACCTAAGCTGAGCTGCTGTCCCGATGGCTCAGTGGATAGAGCATGCCCTCTTAAAAGCAAGGATGCTGGTTCAACTCACACAGGATAAAAAACACTCTACGGCCATACCACCCTGAGTGTGTCTGATCTTGGAAGCTAAGCAGGGTTGGGCCTGGTTAGTACTTGGATGGGGGAAATAATGCTGAAAATGAAATCTCATATAATTTTAGGTAGAGGAAAATAAAAATTTTCCATATACACCTTCTTCATAAATGTTCTTTATTGCATAGAATTTCTGATTTACTGGTGTTTCTTACTGTGAGCCCTGAATTTCTCCTCTTTATAGATGATGATTTCTTTTCTGATAGGCTGTAGAGCCTCACATTTCCACCTGATCTGATGACATTTCTCTGTTGACTTTGATTTTGTGTTTGTTCTCTTAAATTTTGTATTGTACATATGTATGCAGCAGCCATACATTGAACAACCAAACTATCAGAAAAGAAATCATCATCTATGAAGACGAGAAATACAGGGCTCACAGTAAGAAATACCGGTAAATCAGAAATTCTATACAATAAAGAACATTTATGAAGAAGATGTATATGGAAAATTCTTATTTTCCTCTACCGAAAATTATCTGAGGTTTCATTTTCAGCATTATTTGTCTCATTCAAGTACTAACCAGGCCCAACCCTGCTTAGCTTCCGAGATCAGACAAGATTGGGCACGTTCAGGGTCTTATGGCCGTAGACTTTTTTTGTTTTTGTTTTTGTTTTTTCCTCTGGGAGTCGCAACAGCAGCCTTGCTGTTAAGAGCGCATGCTCTATCTACTGAGCCGTCTGGGGGGCAGCTCAGCTTATGTGCCGAGTTCAGTCCCAGGCGTGGGTGGTCGTAGCCCAGCATGGAACAGGCAATCTAGTCATCAGGAGCACATTCCAATGGAATGGAATGGTATGGAATGAGCTAAGGAATGTTCTCTTACTCAAGTCTGGGAGCTCCTCGTGACATGTAGTTGACCTCACTCTTCCCATGCAGTTCTGTTGTTTTTGCCAATATCATCTGCCTAGGGTCTCCAGCAGGCTCAGCCTCTGCTTTACTTGCACCGTTTTTGCCAACTGGGAGCTGGAGTGAGGAAGGTTCTTGGCTGTGGCGGGGGATGGGGGGGGGAAGGCAGCTGAGGAAGTCCAGAGGTAGGAGTTAGAGAGCCTGAGAGGAAGCAGGAAGGAAAGCGGAAGCACAGACAAGGAGGAAAGAGGCTAAACAGCAAAGGAGAAATGGTGACCCTTCTAAAATGACCCATTGTTCTGATATGACATCGTAAGAATGCTTCAAGAAGTGGCTAATAGTTTGGGCTTTATAGAGTGAAACTCGAGATTAAAATATGATTCTGCTGCTTATTGTTTAGTGGCCTTGGAGAGATTACCTAAACCTTTGATTCCTTAGCTATAAAATGGGGGAAGTAATATAATAGTACCTACTTCCTAAAGTTAAGAGGACTAAATAAAAGGAGCTATGTAAATGACTGAGGATAGTGCCTGGGCAGAGTCATTGCTCAATAAATATTGGCTATACTCATATGCCTGAATGAGGATGTTTTCATTAAAAAAAATAATAAATGGGTGTTTATGAAGGATGTGTCAACAAATGGCTTTCAAAGTCACCACCACTATTGCAAAGAGTGGGATTTTCTAAAATACTTTAAAAAAATGAGTGCACAATGATGTTTCCTTCCAATCTTTTAGGTGTGTTTACATGTGGCAGTAGCATTTTTCAATGTAAATTTACTTATTGAGAGTTACTGAGAAGAGGTATATAGCTCAAAAAGACCTGGTTACTAATATTATCATTAAAATAATTCAAAGGTCAGATGAGAAGAATGTCTCTGTCGCTGTTTGTTTTCCATTGTTGCTTTGGAGTGGTTTGATGGGCTTGGAAGTCCATGGGTCCAGTATTTCGTATGTGATGCTTTCAAATTGGAAGGTTGTTTGATATTAACATCTTGCTCTTACATGTCTTCAAAACAGAAACAATCCATCTATTCAAATAGATAAGCTTTGCAACTTTATACATTTCTCCTATGAGATTGAAGCTTCAAGAATTTAGTTAACCAGTGTCAATGAGATAGAGAATCTAAGACACTTAAAAGTTAAATCTCATACAATCCTCACTAACTTTGAACAGGAAGGCAATAGAGTAGTAAGAACTAAATTGGATATTTCATCACTCCTCATTCTATTATAGAAGGGAAACTCCTGGGCCACAAGAAAATGCTTTATTATACTAGGAGTAAATCAAGATGTAGACGTGAGGCCTGTTCGGACAGAGATTTGTGTAAAGAATCAGCCAAAGAACAATCGTTGAACAATCATTGAAACTAGAAGTAGCTTCAGAGAAATCCACAGCCCTGAAAAGCTTTCAGGTAAAGAGGGAATCACCATGACAACCAGGGCTTAGGGAAAATCTGGCCTGCAGCCCTCATGGTCATTTCTGAGTTCTGTGACATTGGCCAGACAGTCCTCTTTCTTAGACCCCTTGATCCACCTGTAATGAGGATCAGGTGACACTGGCTCCTCATGGGAATTCAAAGTGTCATTGCTGCATCAATTTTTCAGAGGACTTTGATCAAGGACCTGATTTTTGAGAGCCTCAGATTACAGCATTACCACTGTGGTTGCTGTGTCAACTTTCCTGCCTGTGGTAGCCCTCATCTGCAGCAGGATGTGTGAAGAACCCCTGCTCTTAATCTCAGAACTAGGTTCAGATGATGGATCTCAGGGTGAAAGGGCACTGGCGGGGGGGTCTTCTACTTCGACCCAGGTGAGTATGTGAATATGATGTGGTGTAGTGGGTGGTATTTACTGTTTTCTTTAGATCTGCATTCATTAGTGCTGGTGGTATTAGTCTTCTATGAGGCTTATGCTTTTCACATATTTTTATTCTTTTGGTCACCACTTACAGATAGTGTACGAAATTTGTAAATGTCTTCTCTCTCTTAAAATTGGAAATTGTGCCTTGTCTCGCTCCAGTTTTCATTATTAGCAGTGGTTTCTTCTGTACTATTCTGTGAATTAATAAATTACTACTACTACTACTACCTGTTAACCACTAAACATTTATTCCCCATAAAGAAATTTCAGCAAGAAAACTATAACTGCTAATATGAGGACTGATCTTAAATTTTTTTTGGACAGAGTCCTTAGATGTTATTTATTCAGTTAAATATCTTGTTCCTCTCACCCTTTTTTAAAAGATGGAGCCTGAGGCCCAGGAGTGACTTCCTATTAGAAACACAGCAAGTTAATGACATAGTCGATCACCAATGAGGAATCACATGCAAGGGATTTGAGATAGTTGTCATGGGTATTTGTTTCTAGATCATGTTGCTGTGTGTGAGAGCTCATTTTCCCACCGTAGGCTTTTTTTCCTAGTGGATTTTCAAGGCCCTTTACATTTAGCTCTCTCTCTCCACCCTCACCTTTCTTTTTCTTCACTACATTTTAGCCACACACAGGCGGAATGGGAAGGGCCTGATTGAATCAAGTAATATATATACAGAGGGTGCCAAAAAAATGTATACACATTTTAAGAAGGGGAAAACTATTAAAATTGTAATACTCGATATACACTGATAACAAAAGATGAATACAAGTCAAGTTTGACATGCAATTACAAGAGGTGCTCAAAGTGTAATTACCATCAGCATAATTTTAATACAGTTTTTTCCTTCCTTAAAATGTGTATATGTGTTTTTTTTGGCATCCTCTGTATATTTACTTTTGTCTCCTGATAAAGGTTAATATGGAAAGAAAGAAAAATGCTAGCAAAAATGAAATTTGAAATGATTGAGTTTATTATCCAAACTCTTGGGTCCTTATTTTTATGGTGTCTGAGTTACTATAAGATGACTCAATTCCGTGGAGTATGTCCAATGACAGGGTACCAGTATTCACAGTATTTTTTCTTCTATTTCATCTATCAGCAATGAATATTACTGAATATTCAGCAAATGTTCATGAACATTTTTATGCTTAAGGTGTTTTCTTTTTAAACCGAAGAATAAAAACTAAATATTTTGAATGGTTTTATTTTGTACTTGGTTAGCAACACAGTCATTTAGACCCACTGAGGAATCCTAAGAATGAAACCATGGTAAATAGGTAACGTTTCAGTAGATAACTTATGGCTGTTATGTTTTTCTTAGAACTAAGAGCCCTATAAACTTAGTTATGACAAAATTAATAAGACTGTAAGTCTGGTTTCATTTCCTCCATCTTTACTGATGTGCCTTGCTTATTTTACTGGTTTGCATATAGTTTTTTATTGCAGTGTTAATAATGATGTCACATACATTCATACCAATAGGAAAAATCTCATTGTGCTCAAATTAGTTTGTGGGTCTCTTCTGATACATACAATTGTGGTTTAACACCAAAACTATAACAATATACACCCAGTACTATCAAATTTTATTTTTCAGTGCAAGCTGTATAACAAACTTTATTCCCTGTATAAGTCATTTTTATTTCTCTTTCAACATAATTTCTTTATTGTGAGAAAAGCCACTAACACAGGTATACCTCATAGGTAGTTCGGTTTGGTTCTAGACCACTGTAATAAAGTGAGTGTCGCAATAAAGCATGTTGTAACCTTTTTATTGATGGGGGATGGGGGTATTGCCTTCAATTTGTAAAAAATGCTGTGAAGCACAATAAAGCCAAGCACAAAATGAGGGTATGTATGCCTGCACTCATTTTGAAAGAATTCTTCAATCATATATTATTTTCTTGTTCTCTATTTTATAAAATTCATGAACATTCTTTTCTCATCTCCACATCAATAGGAAGTTTTTAATTGTGATTTGAGGGATTATCTTTTTTATTTAAAAAAAATTTTTTTTTATTTTAAAAGATTGGATTACGGGTGGCCGGGTGGCTCAGTTGGTTAGAGCCCGTGCTCTGAACAACAAAGTTGCCAGTTCGACTCCTGCATAGGATGATGGGTTTCGCCCCCTGCAACTAGAATGAAAAAGGAGACTGGAATTGGAGCTGATGGGTCCTGGAAAAACACACTGTTCCCCAATAAAATAAAATAAAAAAAAGAGTGGATTACATCATGCTGTTGCTTAAAATACTTTTAAGTTTTTAATTTAAAGTTGGAATAGCCTGTTCTCAAACATTGTGTTATTGCCATGCGTGTATGTTTTTCAATAAAGAGAAATTGGTTTTGTTTATATTGATTAAAGCAAACTAATATTTAAATACAATTGTTGGACAAGAATAAAATAATCACTAACTACATTTCATCCTTTTAGAACTCTGCCTCTAAAGCTGTGGTTGCCTTTTTTGTCCCTGTTCCTTTATCCCTTACATCCAATTTACAAACCAGTCCTGTTGATCCTAACTCCAAAATAATGTCTCTCAAGTCTGTGCTTTTCATTCAGTTTCTACGACTACTGCCTAGAATCTCAAGGGCAGTGTGTGTTCCTGGTTTTGGGGTACCATCTGAGTAGAGGTTGCTGGAAAATAAAATAAGCTGGGAAGGGGTGTTCTTGAAGACCTGAGGATAAGCTGCAGATAAAAGATAGCATAATTATCACTAGGAAGAGCCACAATTGTAACAAGGAAGATAAAGATGTGACCCACCTTTGTAAATGAAGCAAAACACTCAATTGGTGGGAATAAAATGAAGTAGATGGTGCCAAACTTCCACTGGTCTCCAGGGTACCCTGCAGGGATGGGTCCAGCTGCCTGGAAAGACTTGCTGTGTTAGATGGCCAACATGCCAGCTCAAACTCTCCCCAAATTCCTTATCTTCTGTCTAACCAGGCATACTTTATGCCCTCAGGCACTTTCTGTTCCATTTTTTCTTGCAGGCTATTGACATGATCGTCTAAATGACCTTTTCACATGGAATTAGCATTTGCCTTCCCTTGCTCTTGAAACTGAGATCCGAAGCAACCTCTGCTCTCAAGTATTTTCTGTTTAGTTAAGCTGGAAATGATCTCTGCTTTAGTTTCCTATAACATCTGCCTTATCTCATCCAGCTCATTGCTTTCACCTCAGGTAGTATAGTGCCTGGCATACAGTGCTTAATTAAAAAAAAAGATATACAGTAAATTGACTGCTCCCACCCCCATTCTATGTAAGGTTCTACTAATTTAACACACATATAGATTTGTATAACTACTCCAATCAGGATACAGAACAGTTCCAGTCACCCCCAAAAACTCTGTGCTATCCCTTTATTTTTTATTTTAAATTTTTTTTAGCTGAGCCATCCTGCCACCTGTTGGCAGCTCAGTGGTAATTCAGCTTGGGCCGGGACTCCAAACGCTGTTGCTCAGAGCTAGCACTCTTGCGTGTGCTATCCCTTTATAGTCACACCCTCCCGCTACTCCATCAGGTTAATCTATCCACCAATTACTAATCTGTTCTCCATCCCTATAGATTTGTCTTGTCCAGAATGTCACATACATGGACTCATACAGTATGTAATCTTTTGAGACTCACTTCTTTCACTCAACATCATGCCTTTGAGATTATACAAGTTTGTTGCATATATCAACGGTACCTTCTTTTTTTATTGCTGAGTAATATTCCACTTTACGCATTTAACACAGTTTGTTGCTGAGCGTTTGGGCTGTTTACAGGTTTTTGCAGTTCTGAAAAGCTATGAACATTTATGTGTTGGTTTAATAAGCACTCTTTTCTTTCTCCTCTCCCTCTTTTCCTTTTCTTCCTTTCAACTGTGAACAAATCAGAAAATCAAACTTCCCTTTATTTCCACCTTTCCCAGATTAGGCAGCAGGAATGGTCCAGGTGCCTGGATTCTAACCTCCCACATGTGCTTGGACTCTTTCCTGTGCCCATGACTTCCCTGCCTTGTACATGTTTTTTCTTTCCCTGGGCATTTACTCTGGAAACCTTCCTTTCTTTTTCAACACACCCAAGGTCCAGGTGCATGGCTTTCTGCTGTATAGCATGATAACAGAGCTGTAACTGTAAATCTGTGATATTTTGCAAGTATTGTGCAGCGCAGGCTGTCCCCGGGGTCCCGACACAGGGCCCACAGTAGGGATTAGTATAGGCTCCGCATGGGACCCCCCCCCCACCCCCCATCACGCAGAAAGGGGACGTGGATCTCCATAGGCCCCACGGGCCAACCCACCCTTGCTGCGTTAGTCCGCTCCTTCCGGCCTGAACAGGAAAACCTCTCGTGATTTGGTTGATGAGATCCCACTCCACCACTTGCAGCACAATTGAGATGTGGCGGCAGCTGTTATTTCAGCACCTGGAATGCAAAGTCGTCCTAGGTCTCGGGTTGCATGCTCCCCACCTCCTGCCCCAGGGGCAGTGAGCAGCCCTGCTGCTGCAACATTTTCCAGGGCGAGTCACCGGCTGCGGGCTTCCTTCTCCGGCTGCGGGCTTCCTTCTCCTTCACGTCCTCACCCTTTTGGACTGGAGCCGAGGCCTCCAGACCCAGTGCCTACGAGGGAGCCAGCCACCAAGTAAGTGCTTTTTCAATGAAGAGGTGAATAAGGGGTCAGCATAGTTTCAACCACTTGGTCTTATGGACTGTTTGTGTATAAACAAAATTTGTGATAGGCCTCATTGGAGGCTGAAAAGGAAAACTGTTTCCTTCTGTTGTACACACTTTTGATACCATCGTGTGGGATTTCCACACCAAGCAATTCTCCAACTCCCTGGACGCCAATTGGGTGTACTGTAATTCAATTCAATTCCGACACTGTCTACCTAGAGTTAGCACTGGAGCCCCACAGGTGAATGGCTCAATCCTACAGGAGGGCTCCTGGACCCACTTCAGATGCCAATCACAAGCCCAGGTGCTTCTGATCTGCTGGTTTAAAATCAGGTGTTGCGTATAACTCCCTCCTTGATAATTTGCTATAGTGGCTCACAGAATTCAAGAAAACAGTTTCCTTATGTCTAACAAACAGTCAGATGGAAGAGTTGCGCAGGGCAGGCTGTGGTGGGACAAGGATCTTTTGTACTCGCTGAGCATGCTGTTTTCTAAGCACCTCCATGTATTTACCAACCCAGAATTTCTCCAAACCTCTTCAGTTAGTTTTTTTTGTTGTTGTTTTAGTTTTTTTTTAATGGAGGCTTCATTACACAGTATGATTGAGTAAATCATTGGCTTAATTAATTCAACCTCCAGTCCCTCTCTATTCCCTGGAGGTGAACTGTGGGGTCAAAGTTCCAACCTTCTGATTTCACTGGTTGGCTCCCCTGTCAACAAGTCCCCATCCTGAAGGCCTCCAGAAGCCCCAGCAATTAGTCATTCATTAGCATACAAAAGAGACACATCACTCACGAGATTCCAAGGGTTTTTGGAACTGGGAGTCAAAGAGGGAGGGAGATCATTTGTATATTTCCTATTATGTACTATGTATAATATTAATATATGTTATACATACATAAAGGTTATATATACAAATTATATATGAAATATATAAAGTGAGTAGTTCTAAAATATACATATAATGTTCTTTCGGATTTCAGGAAAAGATAGGATTACTTCTGGCTAGTTGTGGGTGTCACAGGTATAATCAATATTATTTGGATTCTGAAATCAAATAATTGCTTCTCAGACAGGCTTGACATTACAAATCAAGGAAATACATAAACTTGTATAAAGATTTGTTTATTTTGTGATGTATATAGAATGGATCGTTTTTGAATGCTTGCAAGAGGTCCAAAATGTCAATTTATATGATTGGCAGAATTATTGCCCATGACTCAGAAATACAGACCCTTTAAAAATAGATTTTTACAGAAGTTGTCACTGTAGATATTCTCAGAAATTTCAAATAGAGCATTACCAGAAAAAGTCAAAATAGTGCAAAATATTCTGACTTCCCCTTTTACCAACAGAAAGCAGTATGTTTTACAAAGTATGGCATAGAGAAAAATGCATTCATTTTTAGGGAGAACTGAGTTTTAGTCCTGGGTTAGCTACAAACTAGTTGAATGTGTGGGGGTTCAGAACGAGCCACCCAAAGATGTGCCTCAGTGGAATGCAGATTACTTTGAACTAAAGGCAATTTTAGCTTCAGGCTCAAGAGAAACTTCTGCCCCTCCCTTTAACTACCTAGAAGAACTTGAATCTGGGGCCTTGCCCATAATAAGAGATTATCAGATAACTTCTTTTGACCTATCTGTAGGGCAGGGCAAACTTCTATACTAAATGTCTGTTCTTCTCATCATCCTGCAATGACCCTTTGAAGCCCCCAAGGTGTGTATTACTTCATTCCTAGATCAGGATGTCTTATATATTTCTCAGTCCCCCTATCTGTGAACCTCTAGTGAGTGAATGTCGGGTCTCTTACTCTGTGGAGTTCTCATACATTTGTATGTATTAAATTTAGTTATTTTCTTTTGCTGGTCTGTCTCATGTGTATTTGATTATTAGACCAGCCAGAAGAAACTTGAGGGGAGAGGAAAGTTTGTTCCCCCCTTACAAATGACTTTAGGAAAATCACTTAACCTCTCTGAGCCTGTTTCCTCGTCTCTAAAGTGAGGGTACTATTGGCTACCAAGCAGGATGGGTTGTGCAGATTTTAAAAGATAATGCATGGAAAATTCTTGTCATATTATTCATTCAATAAATATTAAGTACCTACCATCTTTCCTTCTCTGAACTTTAACTTTTTAAAAAATTTTATTTTCAATTATGTAGTATGGGTCAAAATGGAGTATAAAAAAGAATGTAGGACATAATATTTTACTTTTCTTTTTTAATAAAGTTTATTGGGGTGACAATGGTTAGTAAAGTTACATAGGTTCAGGTGTACAATTCTGTAATACATCATCTGTATATCACATTGTGTGTTCACCACCCAGAGTCAGTTCTTCTTCCAGCACCATATATTTGATCCCCTTTACCCTCCTCTACCCCCCCTTAACCTCTGGTAACCACTAAGTTATTGTCTGTGTCTGTGAGTTTTTGTTTCTTCATTTGTTTGTCTTGTTCCTTTGTTGTTTTCAGTTTTATATCCCACATATCAGTAAAATTATATGGTTCTCTACTTTTTCTGTCTGACTTGCTGATCTAGAAATTTGTGTGCTTGGAAGATATACCTGTTCACAATTATATTTGGTTCCTGGACCCAAATCTCTGTGTGTGTGTGTGTGTGTGTGTGTGTGTGTGTGTGTGTGTATGCGTGTATGCGTGTATGCATGTGTGTGTCTCCCTCCCTCCCTTCTCACCCACTACACACACACACAGCACCAAGCAATTTTCAGACAGCAGCAAGGCGTCTAGAATTCAACTCAATCCTGATGCTGTCTACCTGGAAGCATCAGCTTCCACAGTTAAGTGCTGGGTCCTACAAGGCTCCGCACCACCTTCCTGCTTCAGGCTCCAGTTGAAAGCCCAGGCATTTTCCTCTGCTTCTGACAGACTGGGTATAAATCATAGGTTCCCATAACCCCTCCTTAGTTTTGATTAATTTGCTAGAATGGCTCACAGAACTCAGAGAAACATTTTACTTACTAGATCACCAGTTTGTTATAACAGGATATAACTAAGGAACAGCTAGAGGATTCGGGAGGAGATAAAAGGTTGAGTGATAAACCAAAAGTACAATAATACTTGCTTTTGTATTGGCCCGTGTATTACCTTTACTGGAGATCTTTATTTTTTAATATGGCTTTGAGTTACGGTTCAGTGTCCTTTCATTTCAACCTGAAGGCTTCCCTTTAATATTTCTTGGGTAGGTAACACCAAAGCAAGTAAAATTGCCGGAAAACTTACCTAACATTTTGAAGTCCCTTTTTCTTGACCTGGTATTCTTTTGCTGGAGTTACAACAAAGGTAGCCCTGACAGGCTCTGCTTGTTTTGAAGTGTTTCTGTGGGAATCGAGAGCTTGGAACTGCTGATTCCACCATTTTGCTAATGCTACTTAGTGCGCCTGTTTGACTTGTCAACGTCAGAAACACCCGACGTGCAGAGAATTTTTATAAGGGTTTATTTGAGCCAAACTGACAACATGCTGGGAAGCATGATCTCAGATGCTCCCCAGAATGACAGTTTAAATTTCTTTTATACATTTGGAATTAAGAAGGGGATGTATGAAAGATTAATGAATGGAGAGAAAGCAAGGCAGGGAAATCTTTATGATTAGATTACAGGATAGTTAACAAAGGTTATGTATTCTCTTGAGGGTGGTTACTCTTTGGAAAGGTCTGAAATGAGGCATTTCAAAGGTGTGTTAACCTAGATGCACAAAAACACTGGACAGGGCTTGCTTAAAGCAAAGATAACCTTTTACTAAGAAAGTTATAGGTCTGAGGCATGATATCAGAGCATGACCTGCCCACTTAGGAATTTATGATCAGATCACCCTTCGAAGTTACTTTTGGTTAGATTTATTACAGAGTCCCTTTTTCATCCATAGACTCTTTAATTAGACTGTATGTTCCTAGAGAGTAGGAGCTAAGCTTAATTTCCCCCCCCCCTGTGTTATTGAGATAAAATTGACATATAGCACTGTATAAGTTTAAGGTATACAGCATAATGACTTCACTTAATAGATTGTTTAATGATTACCACAATATATTTAGTTAACATTCATCATTTCATATATATACTGTTAAAGAACAAAATTCAACTGAGTCAATTTGAAGACCTAATAGGCTTTATTAAGCAATTCATGAATCAGGCAGGATCCCCTCTAGCAACTAGAAGGGCATTCTTAGGGGTCACATAACATGAAAAGTTTTTATAGGCAGAAAGGCATGATAGGTGAGTTATTAGCTAAAGAAAAGGAAGGATTATCTTTAGGCCAGGTCAATAGAAGAGAAGATTACAAGAACAGGAACATTGCCTGTTAAAAATTGTATGGATTGATACCTAGGCTGTTGTTACAGTTGAGTAAGAATTCTGTAAGCCTTTTTCTCCTTGAGCTCTTTGGGGAGGAAAAATGGAAATACATGTGTAAGAAAAACAAACCATTTTCCAAAAGAGCTACAGTGGTTGCTATTTGGAGAGTGGATTGAGAGTTGTCAAGATGGAGAAGGGAGAACTGGTAGCAAGACCACTGCAGTGTCCAGAGTAGCTTGCACTGGGGTTCTGGTAGTGAAAAGGTAGGTAGTGGATGTATTCTAGATATATTTTGTATGTGGACTCAACAGAACTTGGTAGTGAAGATTGGACATGGTGGAATGAGGCAGAAGTAGGAGTCAAGGATGATATTTATGTGTCTGAACAACTGGTTGTATGGTGATTCATCATTTACTCAATTAGGGAAGACTCAGAGAGCAACAAATTTGGGGGGCATTGGGAGCACAAGAAGCAGTATGGGTAGGGGCAAAATCAAATAATGTGTTTTCTACATGTTGAATTTAAGATGTGTGAAATATTCAAGTAGAGATGTAAAGTAGGCAGCTGGATATATGGTAGAGGAGCTCTAAAGAGAGGTTCTGGTTACAAGATATACATTTCGGGGGTGATAAGTGTATAGGTGGTATAAATAGTATTTAATGAAATGAGAGGAGAATGGTCATCATTACTGGAGCTTGAGCATGTCAAACCTTTACAGGTGATGTCAAGGAGAAGGGCCAGCAAAGGAAACTAACTTGGAAGGAGTACATAGAAAGAGGAGGAAACAAGAAGAGTGTGGAGTCATTTAAACCAAGAGAGAAAAATGTTTAAAGAAATTGAGAGGAATGGTTGTGTGAAAAACAGCTGAAAGAAATAATAAGATTAGGACAGAGGGTAGTGACTGACTTTGGCAACATAGAGGTCACCGGTGACTTCATAGTTAAGATTCTAATTATTCTTCCTGTAAGAATAAGACACTTTTCCCATACAAATGATCTCTGGCGATCTTCAGTTTTGTGATAACTTTCCCTTAGTCACCAAAGCCCTTTTCCAGCTTGATGGCACAAGCACTTCCATCAACATGCTAAGACTGGCTCTTACCTAGTCCTAGCACACCCAAGGCAGAGTTTTGTAGGTGCTGCATGAAGGCTACTAAGATTCCTACTATACTCACCTACCTTTCTTCTGCTTTAAAGAACTGTGTGGCTTGTGCATCAACTTTTCTGAGCTTCCAAACCAATAGATGTCACATCTTTTCATGTCCAATTCCTGTATATCTCCATTTGCATTTTTTGTATGACACCTTTAGACTTTTCACCTTGACACAAACATGGAGGTACTGTAGGATGATCTTCAAGTAAGTACCCCTCAGGGGCATGTACTGCAGTTGCTGGCAAGAGTTGTTTCTCTTTCAAATTCTGCTGGATGGGTCTGTTGATCTTCTGATCTGTTACCTACCTGGGAAGGAATAGTTAATAGATTATATACTAGCATGGTTTTTGTATTTAGGTTATGGAATTTGTAGCTTATAAAAGAAGTCAGAAAAACAGGAATTGAATTTTATTTTATTTTTTATTTTTTAAAAGATTTTTATCAGGGAATTTGGGGAGGGGAACAGATAAGTTACTGTCCTTTTGTTCCTCAGTCTAGTTGTGGAGGACGTTGCTTCACTGGCCCATGTTGGTATTGTGATCATTGCTCTCTTCCTGGCTGAGGCAGATCGGTCACTGGCCATTGGACAGCCGCTCACAGTGGCTCACGGCAGCTCTCGCTGGCTGCCGGCCACTCACGGTAGCTTACAGCAGCCCCACTGCAGCCTACGCCGTCCCTGGTGACTCATGGCAGCCCAGCTCCAGAATCTAGTTGTTGTTCACCATCTTAGCTGTAGAGGGCGCAGCATCACTGGCCCATGTGGGATCTGAACTGGCGGCCCTGCTGCTCAGAGCTCGCGCTCCCAAGCCAACTCTTAACCAATGCGCCACTCGGCCAGCCCTTGAATTTTATTTAGACTTTAAATTATATAATCCTAGAGTTAGAGGATAGTGGACATAATATTACAAAATATGTCCATAATATGGACAAAGGTTTCAGGAATCTTGCTGTAACATCCCTACCAAATAGTTACTCAAATGCTGCTACCAGCCCTCCAGGGAGTGGAAGGATGCTACTTCCTGAGGCAGCCTGTTCCAGTTTTAAAGAGCTCTAAGAAAAAAAACTGTTTGTTTTTATTGAACAAAGGACTACTTTCTTATGACTCATACTAATTTGAGTTTTTAATTTAAAAAATTTATTTTTTGCTTTGGGATTACATCTGCTTTTCTTATATGACTGCTTGTCCAGATATTTGAAGACTATTTTTATTGTCACCCTAAATCTTCTCCCTTTTAAAAAATAGGACTGGAAAGTAATTCAGCAGGTTGTCCCTGCTCTCTCAAGGCTGGACACGCATCATCCTCTCTCAGGCCCTTAGTTAACAGTTATTTAGTGTCATCCCATGAGTGCTGGGTAAGGGCTGGGAAGAGAGAAAAAGGTTTAACTTTTTCAACAAATTCCAGCTTTGTTAGGATTCACACATCTCTGAAAAACTATCATTAGCATCTGTAGTGAGTATGATTATCAAAGAGGCTTGGGAAAACATTCCTTGAGCAATACAGAGTTAATAAAAATGACCCAAGTTCTATCAAGAAATCAAAAATATGTATTTAGGGCTGGCCGAGTGGCGCATTGGTTAAGAGCTGGCTTGGGATGCCAGAGGGCCCCGGTTCGGATCCCACACATGAGGGCCAGTGACACTGCGCCCTCTACAGCTAAGATGCTGAACAACAGCTCAACCTGGAGCTGGGCTGCCGTGAGTCGCCGGTGACGGCGTAGGCTGCAGCCCCTGCTGCAGTGGGTTGCCATGGGCTACCGTGTGTAGCCAGCAGCCAGTGTGAGCGGCCAGCAGCCGCCGTGAGCGGCCGTCCAGAAGCCGGCGACTGATCTGCCTCGCCCGGGAAGAGCGCAATGATGGTGCCAACTTGGGCCAGTGAAGCAACGTCCTCCACAACTAGACTGAAGAACAAAAAAACGACAGCAACTTGTCTGTTCCCCTTCCCCCAATTCCCCAGCACTGTTCCCATCCCCCAATTCCCCAATAAAAATCTTTAAAAAAACAAACAAACAAAAAACCCCCAAAAATTTATATTTATTTTATGTGAAAAAAAAAAAGCCTTCCAGCTTCTGTTCAGGCCTTTTGGAACATGAACTTTAGGAACCCAGGTGTCAGACTGTGAGGGAGCCCAAGTAACTCTGTGGAGAGGCCAATTGGAGAGGAACTGAAGCCTCTGGCCAACAGCCCTGGGCGATCTCCCACTTGACAGCCATCTTGGAAGTGGATCCTCCAGCTTCAGTGGAATCACTTCAGCTGATGCTTTGTGGAGAAGAGATGAATGTCCAGCCAAACCCTTACTAAATTCCTGACTCACAAAATCATGAGCAAAATTGTTGTTTTAAGCTTGAGTTGTTCTGTAGCAACAGATAACAAGACTACATGCATTAACTTATTTAATCTCACCATTACCCAATGAGGACAAAGTGCTATTATTTATGCTATTATTTTATTGGCATAAATTTAATCTGAGGATAAGTGTTTTGTAAATAGATAACGAATTGTAGAATCACTGAGAAAGTAAGCATACCTTACCAGCTCTCTGGAGCACATCTGAGATCACTTGCATTTAAGCACAGAGAGGTTCTAAGTAGTGAGAAATGAAACAGAAATCACAACTTGCAAAACTATATCATAACTTGGAAAACAGATAAACTGTACAAAACCATGATGTGCAAAACAAACAGCTCTGATTGCTCCTACTACAGCATCTCATTCAGATCCCTTTGTTCAAGATAAGTCACAAAATTGATTTAATAGTAACTATATAAGAACTTGCATTTTTTAGCGATGAAAACCACTGATTGTTCCAGAAACTCACCTAGTTTACAAATACTGAACCATCTCTGCTCAGACCTTACTTACTATCCTGTGCCCTAAAACCACCCGATGACAAAAAACCCCAGCCTCCAAAACTCTGTAAATACCCTTCATGAACTGCCCTAGTTTGAGATGCGTTATAGTTCTTGTGGTGTGTGTAGCCCCTTGTTGCAGGAAGCTAATAAACCTAACCTTTTTTGACCACAGGTGTATTTTGGGGATCTTTGGTGCATGGACATTAATAGCAGAAAAAAGATACGAATAAGCGGAGCTTAGGTGACAGGAAATTAAAAATCAGATGTCATACCTTGAGGAATGTATTAGTTTGCTAGGGCTGCCCTAACAAAATACCATAGACTGGGTGGCTTAAATAATAGAAATTTATTTCCTCATGATTCTGGAGGCTGGAAGTTCAAGATCGAGGTGTTGGAAGGGCTGGTTTCTTTTGAGGGCCTCTCTCCTTGGCTTGTAGATGGTCATCTTCTTACTGTGTCCTCACATGCTGTGCGTGTGCATCCCTGGTGTCTGTTCAAGTTGCCTCTTATAAAAACATGGGTCAGGGCCGGTCGAGTGGCACATTGGTTAAGAGTTGGCTTGGGACGCCAGCTCTGAGCAGCAGGGCCCCGGTTTGGATCCCACATGAGGGCCAGTGATGCTGCGCCCTCTACAGCTAAGATGGTGACCAACAGCTCAACCTGGAGTTGGGCTGTTGTGAGTCACCAGTGATAGCGTAGGCTGCAGCCCCTGCTGCGGTGGGCTGCCATGAGCTACCGTGAGTGGCTGGCAGCCAGTGTCAGTGGCCGTCCCATGGCTGGCGAGTGACTGCCTCACCCAGGAAAAGCGCAATGGTAATACCAATCGCCAGTGAAGCAACATCCTCCACAACTAGACTGAAGAACAAAAGGACAGCAACTTGTCTATTCTCCTTCCCTGATTCCCCAACGCTGTTCTCCTTCACCAGTTCCCCAATAAAATCTTTAAAAAAAAAAAAAAAAGAACACGGGTCAGATTGGATTAGGGTCCACCCCGATGACCTCATTTTAATTTAATCACCATCTCTAAATACAGTCCAAATCCTGAGGTATTGGGGCTTCAACAATGTGTATTTGGGGACAGGGGAGGGCAGTTCAGCCCATAACAAGGAACAAAGATGTTTGGGGCTACTTTGGGTAGGTAAGTTGGCTTGGGTTTGAGGGTACTGAAGGAGTGATCTTTTTACCTTGATGCTCTACTCTCATCATTTAGAAAAATGTGGGCCAAACCTTGGTTGAGCTTCCCTCAGCTGGGGGATTGTGACACACAACACATCAGGCGAATCATCACGACAGGCTTCCTGAGCAAATTCTATGAACTGTAGCATCCAAGATTTATTTTTCTTGGTACATACATGATACATATGATGGATAATATTCCCAAGTACAACACACCCAGTGGTCGGTTCCTATCACCCTCAAGCTAGCTCTAACTGCCTCTTTTTTTTCAGTCAATGAAGTGTATTAAATGCCAGTGAATGAAGTTGATATTATTATAGGGAAAGCAAGACCATTCTCATTCATTAAAAAAACCAAAAAACAATTTGTAAACTTTAGCTGTTTAAAACTCAGCAGTTTGTTGTCTGGGTGTTCTCATACCTTCCATCCTTATGAGATTGTCTGGTCCTTTAATAACTAGTAGAATTGCTCCAACATTAGTTCCAGATGCTGTTGAAAATCCAGGGTTTTCCCAGATCTCCAGAGATCTCGAAAAACTTACATATCTTCAGGTGATGGCCTGCTCTAATTTCCTGCTGCTTCTGAATCTCCCTAGTTCTTTTCCTGCTATGACCTCTTCTTCCCTAAGAATCTCTTCTTCTTGTGAATATCAATATAGCCCTTAGAAGACCCTATACTAACTAAAAGCTTACATGTCTGACATAAATCTTCTGTACACTTACCCCATATGTACATTTGGTCAAAATGGTGCTTTTCTTTTGATCTGATGCCTATCTCTCTATAGATATATTCTCATGTTTAAATTTCTTTCATTATTTCAACGGGATTTGGAAAGGAAGGAGAGGGAAATGTGTATTATCAGTTAGCTACCTTGAACTAATTGCTAGTTTTCAAGGGAAAAAACATATATAATGAATACATTACAGGGAAGGGAATTTGAAAGATTTAAAATTTCATATAAACATACATGATTCACACCCAGGGTTTCTGATTTTAGTTATAGTTGTAAATTTCATTCATTTTTGAAGCTTCTGGAATTATCCTTTTGGGCAAGAAAAATCTTGCTCTCTAGAAAGTCTGCATAATTACCGTAATGAGCTTGAAATAATTTTCATAAAATTTCTAGTGAAATACATATTTCAATCAAATATTAGTCTAGCATTTCTGAAATAATATAGAGAAAAGTTGAATAACTGAATAACAGGGTATGCAGTTTATTTTTCTAGATATCTCATATAGACATCTACTGTGTCTAACACACATTGGGTGCTCAATATATGTTTATTTAATCAGTGAGCAAGTAAAAGGATTTTTTTGTTGTCAGTTCCTACACTGGCCACAAGAGGGCACTAGTTGAAATAAGAAAAGGAGAATTCCTAAAAATTATATACAGAATTTAATTATAGCTGTAGTATTAATTATAAAATCAGTTTTGCTCATACTTCATGTGCAATATTTTTTTTGATATTTCACCTGAGAAAGGAAGCTTTATTTGGGTGATACCCTGAAGTTTTTGCTAAAATGGAAATGCAAAGTTTCCAGATTGAAGAAGACTGCAAGGAGAAGAGTCAAGGAATAATGGAGAGAATCTTTCTCAGGGAATGTGGGAAAGAGAAAAAGGTAAAATTATGGAAAAGAAATAGAGAAACATAACAATCAAATAGATAAAAGAAGGGAGTGAACAAGACTATGAAGGGGAGAAAATGAAAAGCGAATGTCTTTTGATGTGGAGTTTTTTCACTCATTCTTCTACCAGTGCTTCTAAAACTTGAGTGTTGCAGTAGGTTGAATGGTGGCGCCTCCAAATATATGCGCCCAGAACTGTGAATGTGAGGGGAAGAGTTGTCTTTGCCTGTTTAATGAAGTTAAGGATCTCTAGGTGGGTCCTACATCCAATGGCAAGCGTCCTTATGAGACAGGGGAGAAGACACAGACACACAGAGGAGAAGGCCCCATGGTGATGGAGGCAGAGACTGCAGTGATGCAGCCACAAGAAACACAGACAGCTTCTTTTCCTTGGAAGAGGCAAGGAACAGAAGGAGCCGAACAAGAGCCTTCAGAGGGAGTGCAGTTCTGCCAACACCTCCAGAATTGTGAGAAAACGAATTTCTGTTGTTTTAAGCCACCCAGTGTCTGGTAATCTGTTATGACAGCCCTAGGAAACTAATATAAGTGAGCATCAGACTCACCTTGGGGGGTTGTTAAGGCACAGATTGCTGGCCCCCATTCCCAGAGTATCTGATTCAAGAGTTCTGAGTAGGGTCCAAGATTTTGCATTTCTAACAAGTTCCCAGGGGATGCTGGTGCTGCTGATCTGCGAACCACGCTTTGGGGATCACTGTTTTAGACGTATGTTTTTCAATATTGACTTTACATTATAAACTCACCTGGGATGCTTTAAAAACACCTAGAAATTCTGATTTTTAATTGGTCTGCAGTGGGACTTAGGGGTCAGTATTTTTAAAACTCTCCAAGTGATTGCAATTTACAAGATAGTACAAAGAAGTACTACTTTAGGCTTACCGTTTACTTTAAAATTCCTCCGAAGTAGCCTATGATATGAAAAACTGACATTTCTCTGAGGCTATAAAAACAGTGGCATCGAATCATTAATAAAAACATTAACATTGATTATTACTTGAATTTTAAGAAGTCAGGAGTGAGAAGAATCTATTTTAAAATTGTAAGAAGAGGGCCGGCCGAGTGGCGCGATGGTTAAGAGCTGGCTTGGGACACCAGAGGGCCCCGGTTCGGATCCCACATATGAGGGCCGGTGACACTGCCCTCCACAGCTAAGATGCTGAACAACAGCTCAACCTGGAGCTGGGCTGCCGTGAGTCATCGGCGACGGCGTAGGCTGCAGCCCCTGCTGCAGTGGGTTGCCATGGGCTACCGTGTGTAGCCAGCAGCCAGCGTGAGCAGCCAGCAGCCACAGTGAGCGGCCGTCTAGAAGCTGGCGACTGATCTGCCTCTCCCGGGAAGAGCACAATGATGGTGCCAACTTGGGCCAGTGAAGCAACGTCCTCCACAACTAGACTGAAGAACAAATTGACAGCAACTTGTCTATTCCCCTTCCCCCAATTCCCCAGCGCTGTTCCCATCCCCCCAATTCACCAATAAAATCTTAAAAAAAAAAATTGTAAGAAGATCTTGGTGTTATAGTTCATTCTCAGAGGATGCGGGTCAAAGGACGTAGTGCTATTTGTATTAACATGTTATTCAGACAAATGGTTTGGTACAATTGTCTGCAGTAGCTCTGAGTGACATCCCTAACATGATGTTATGTGGACTCCATGGTGTTAGAAATGCACATCTTGTGGTGTAGGATTTAGAGCTTAAACACCTGAGATATAAGAGAGAGCATTGCCAGCCAGGCAGAATTAGCACATACAGGGGTTAAAAGCACAGATTTTGCATAAAAGACTTGCATTGGAATCTCACCACTGTCCACACTATCTGTATAATCTGTTACAATTTAAAGGTATTTGTTTTATTATCTGTAAAATGGGTCCTCATGCATAGATGATATTCCTTAGTTTTTCAGTTTTAAATATATTCTATTGACTTTCTGTTTGAGAAGTTGAGGTTTTATCTCTTTTATACTCCTTCAATACCAATACTTCCACCAACCCATCCTAGCTTCTGTTCCCTTTCTCTACTATAGTCATATTCACCATTTTTGGTGAAATTCATATGCGCTGTGTATATTATTTTGATTATGTAAATATTGTTCACATCATTATCATAAACAATAATATGATTACAGTCCTTTCATAACTTTTTGTGTGTTTTTAAAAATAATTGTTATGTTTTTTTTCCCCGACATATTTCATTTTCTATGTATCTATCATTACTTTTTCCCAATTCTGACAGAATGGTAAATGTCCTTTCTGGGGAGCAACAACCATCTGGTAGTCTATTAGCTTTTCCCCCAGCCATGGAAGCAACTCTTGCTCCATCCCACTGCTCCAGTCTGCGTTGGTTGATATCTAGGCTGTTGCAGAGCGGCCATCTTTTCCAAATTTCCCTAATTTCTCTCCTTGTTTACTTCCTTGTTTTTTGGATTTTGCGACTTTTTGGATTGCTTTCTACTTTTGCTAGAATTTACACCACAATAGCTTTCAGGGAAACAATGCTTAGGAGATGTATTGTCTGAGGAGTACCTTGTATTCTAGAAAGTTTTTATTTTATCTTTTGTTTGATAAAGTGGGTAGGAAAGAATTCCAAGTTGGACATATTTTTTTTCCTCAGATTTTTATGATATTTTCTATTCTTCCCCTCGTATTTTTCCTCTTAGACACCTGGTGACATTGTTATTCCTGAATCTTGATGTGTCCTCCTTTTTTTTTTTTTCTATTTAAACTTTCAGGATTTTGTTTTTATTCCTGGTGTGCAACATTTTATGATGACATGCCTTGATATTTTTGGGTACTTCATGGGCCTTTTCAAACTACAAATTTCTTTTCTATAGTTCTGAGATATTTTCTTCTATTATATTTTTTGTAGTTCCCTCTCCACTTTTTTTGGTTTTCTTTTTCTGAAATATCTATTATCAGTTGACAAAACTCCTTAGTAAGAGAACATTCCAATTTTCCTGTCTTTTCTCTATGTTCTGTTAGTATTAAAGGAAACAAAAAACTTAATGGGAGATTTTTTTACCTAATCTTCCCAGCCTTTTTTTGAACTTTTTAATTTTGGCTATGACAATTTTAATTTTCACAAATTCTTACTTTTTTTTTGGAAACTACCCTTATTTTATTTTATATATTTATTTTAATTATTAGTTTCAGGTGTACAGAGCAATGCAATAGTTACCCTTTACACCCCTCACAAAGTAACAACCCTCCTCCCCCCATCAACTGCCCCCCAACCCCCGATATCATACTTATCTATTAAAATTCCATTGACTCCATTCCCACACTCTACTCCACATCTTGTGACTATATGTATATATAATTATAGTTGACATACAGTATTATTCAACATCAGCTTCTACACCGTCTATGAAGTGGTCTCCCTAACAAGACATGAGTCAATTGGCCCCCTAAAAATATTTACAACATTATTGATGATATTCCCCACTGTCTTTTCTATCCCTGAGGCCATATTGTTGTTACCAATTTGTATTGTCTCGTCCCTTCCCCTTCTTCTTCATCCCCACCCCCTCCCAACTAGTAACCCTCAGTTTTTCCTCTGTGTCTCTGAGACTATTTCTGTTTACATTTCTCATTTATTCAGTTTTTTAGATTCCATGTATAAGTGAGATCATATGGTATCTGTCTTTCTCTGACTAATTTATTTCATTTAGCATAATGTTCTCTAGTTCCATCCATATCGTTGCAAATTGTGCAATTTCCTTCTTCTTTATAACTGAGTAATACTCCATTATGTAAATGTACCATAGTTTCTTAATCCAGTTGTCTACCGATGGGCATTTCGGTTGTTTCCAAGTCTTGGCTATTGTGAATAGCGCTGCAATGAACATAGGGATGCATATATTTTTTCGAGTTAATGTCTTGGGTTTTTCTGGATAGATACCCAAGAGTGGAATTGCTGGGTCATAAGGTAGTTCCATTTCCAGTTTTTTCAGATACCTCCATACTGATTTCCATAGTGGCTACAACAGTCTGCAGTCCCACCAACAGTGCACCAGGGTTCCCTTTTCCCCACAACCTTGCCAGCATTTGTTGTTTGTTGATTTATTGGTGATAGCCATTCTTACCGGAGTGAAATGGTATCTCATTGTGGTTTTTATTTGCATCTCTCTAATGATTAGTGAGGTTGAGCATTTTTTCATATGCCTGTTGGCCATCTGTATATACTCTTTAGAGAAATGTCTCTTCATATCCTCTGCCCATTTTTTAATTGGGTTGTTTGTTTTTTTGGTGTTGAGTTGCATAAGCATTTTATATATTTTTGATATTAACCCCTTATCAGATATATCATTGACAAATATCTTCTCCCATTCAGTAGGCTTCCTTTTTGTTTATTGATGGTTTCCTTTGTTGTGAAAAAACTTTTAAGTTTGATGTAGTCCCATATGTTCATTTTTTCTTTTACTTCCCTTGCCTGCGGGGATGTATCAGTAAAAATATTGCTAAGGGTAATGTCTGCAAATTTAGACCCTATATTTTCTTCTAGGAGTTTTATGGTTTCAGGTCTTACATTTAAGTCTTTAATCCATTTTGAATTTGTTCTTGTATATGTCATAAGGAGGTGGTCCAGTTTCATTTTTTTGCATGTGTCAGTCCAATTTTCCCAGCACCATTTATTAAATAGACTATCTTTACCCCAATGTAAATTCTTGCTTCCATTGTCATAGACTAAATGCCTGTATATGCCTGGATTTAATTCTGGGTTCTCTATTCTGTTCCATTGATCTATGTGCCTGTTTTTATGCCAGTACTATACTGTTTTGATTACTGTAGACTTGTAGTACATTTTAATATCTGGTAGCATGATACCCCCAACTTTGTTCTTATTTCTCAGGATTGCTGTGGCTATTCGGGGTCTTTTTTGGTTCCATATAAATTTTAGGATTATATTTTCTATTTCTGTGAAAAATGCCCTTGGTAGTTTGATAGGAATTGCATTGAATCTATATATTGCTTTAGGCAGTATGGACATTTTAACTATATCAATTCTTCCTATTCATGAGCATGGTAGGTTTTTCCATTTGTTTGTTTCTTTTATTTCTTTCTTCAGTGTCTTATAATTTTCTGAGTACAGGTCTTTTACTTCTTTGGTTAAATTTATTCCTAAGTACTTTATAGTTCTTGAAGTGGTTGTAAACGGAACTGCTTTCTTAATTTCTCCTTCTGATAGTTAATTATTGGTATATACAAATGCAACTGATTTCTGAATATTGATTTTGTATCCTGCTACCTTACTGAATTTATCAGTTCCAATAGTTTTTTGATGGAGTCTTTGGGGTTCTCTATATATAGTATCATGTCATCTGCATATAATGACAATTTTACTTCCTCTTTACCGATTTGGATGCCTTTTATTTCTTTTTCTTGTCTGAGAAATTTCCCTTATTTTAAAAGTATCTTGTTCTGTTGTATGAATGTTATACCTTCTCTTACTTTTTGAAGTTGTTAATTATTATTTTAAAAATCGTTTTGGCTAATGTCCACTCTGTTGTCAGTGTTTCCTCTGAATTCCTTAATTCTATTTTGTATTTCTGCTTCTGTTTTTCACTTTAGAAATGTGCCAGTCATTTATCTGTTGCCTCCAAGGCGAACACTTGCTCTTCCATACTTGGTTCTGTACTGTTGTGTCTGGGTGTCTGCAAGCTACATTTCCCAGGCTCCTTTGCCAACTGTCTTTTTCTCTTAGGTTCTGTCACTGAGAAACATTTGTGGAGAGTTCAGAAGTGGGAGGAAAAGATATGCTTTCTGCTTCTGGCTTCCACAATAGCAGATAGTTGCTGCATGTTGCTGGTGATTGCTCTGAGAGTTGTGGGTTGTGGAAACTACATACTCCTGTAGTTCATAAGAAGCAGTAGCACCTTTTTGGCATTTCCACTTCTCTTATGTCTGGGGAGCCTTTCGCTGCCCCTGGCTGCCTCCTCGCAATGAGAATGAAAGAAAGTGAAATGGTCATTGATTTGCTGTTTATGAAGGTTACATCCAAACACATCTCTTTTTCAAGGGAATCAACTCCAAAGACAGTAAATTGGAAATCAATTCAGCTCACCAGTTCTGTACTCTGTTGATGGGATTTATATAAACTTTGCTCTATCCTTCTTGAACTAGATAGATAAGTTACATTAATATGCTATATATATTTTACATGAACTACTGGAGAGAGAAGCTAAGGGAACTTGTTGGATTTGAAATAGATTGGTAGCATCTACAGAAAACGTGTTTATGACACAGCATTCTACTTGGCCAGGTCCTATGCTTCATCAGGAAAATGTCACATCTGAATTGGATATATGAATTTGAGGCCATTTATTTCTTTGTACATGAAAACACGTTCAGTTTTACTTTTACTTTTCTATCCATACTAGATTTTGCCTTTCAAAGGCCATGGAGTCTTGGGCGGGCCAAGTGACTTAGTTGGTTAAGAGTTGGCTTAAGAGTGTGAGCGCTGAGCAACAGGGCCGCCGGTTCGATTCCCACATGGGCCAGTGACACTGCGCCCTAGCTGAGCTGTCGCTGAGCTGCCAACAGGTGGTAGGATGGCTCAGCTGGTGCAACAAGATTGCCTGTTCGATGGTGGGCTATGCCCACCCGCAACTAGATGAACTCGATGAACTCGACATCTTGAGCTGAGCTGCCGCCCAATGGCTCAGTGGATAGAGCATGTGCTCTTAACAATAAGGCTGCTGGTTTGACTCCTGCATGGGATGGTGGCTACACCCACCTGCAACTAAGATTGAACACAGCACCTTGAGCTTAGAAGCCACAAGCTGCCGATTGGAAGCCAGATGGCGACTGGCGCCCTCCACAACAAAGATTGAAGAACAACTTGGCTGTTCCCCTCCCCCAATTCCCCAACACTGTTCCCTCCCCCAATTCTCCAATAAAATCTTAAAAAAAAAAAAAGGCCATGGAGTCTTGCTTCAGCTACATTTGTTACCAGGTTCATTTCTGCTGTTATGTGCAAACAGTTACCCAGGTAATACGTGCGTGCGTGTGTGTGTGTGTGTGTGTGTGTGTGTTAACTATACAACATGACTAATGCTGAGCATATGGCCACATAGCTCACCAGAGTTTATCCATACTAATTATCTGTATGAGTCAAGAAAGAGAAGAAGATAAAGGCAGAAGATTTAGAGCCAGGACTTTTTGTTTGTTTGTTTTGAGGATGACATGACACAATTTCCCCCCTACTTTGTTAAGTAAGGAAAGTTCAAGAACTCTTAAGGAGGCTCTGGCCCACTGACATTGAGTTACTGAGAAGGGATTCCTAATCCAAGCCATTAGGACAATGTAAGTTGAGCAAGAACTACATTTTTTTTTCTTGACTGTATACCTCAAAAGGCATATTATTTAATAAACTGTCAGACAATTACTTTGTAGTGAGAATTGCATTCATTTAAATTAGGCAATCAACATACACTTCTGTGTGTGTGTTCCTGGGAATCTTTGTGTTTGTTTCTGTGTTTGTGCAGAAGCTATGTGCAGCAAATGTAATGTGATCGCCTCTGTTTGTCATAGAGAAAAAAATGTTAACTTGAGAATAAGGAGAATTGGGATCTAGCTCCAGGTCAAAGCGAATACTTGCACATGAAGGACCTCCTAGGAGACTTAACCACAAAAACGGTCATCCACAGTATTGTTTATAACAATGGACTCTGAGAGATAAAAGTCATTGCATTTCTAACAATTGGGAATTGTTTAAATAAATTATGGTATATTTAAATAACGGAATTTATGCAGCCATTTAAAATACTGTTGTAGAGCTCCTCTTGTGTTCTCATGTTAATGGCAGGTGGCAGCTGCTGAGTGGGACGAAAATAACCGCTGCAGGCACCGGGGAAAGTCTCCTTGCCTCCCCTTTTCCGCTGCCGCCAGTACCCGAGCTCGCTAGCATGTCCGTGGTGACACCGAATCGCTCACAGACCGGTTGGCCCCGTGGGGTCACCCAGTTTGGCAACAAGTACATCCAGCAGACCAAGCCCCTCACCTTGGAGCGCACCATCAACCTATACCCTCTTACCAATTATACTTTTGGTACAAAAGAGCCCCTGTATGAGAAGGACAGCTCTGTTGCAGCCAGATTTCAGCGCATGAGGGAGGAATTTGATAAAATTGGAATGAGGACTGTAGAAGGGGTTCTGATTGTACATGAGCATGGGCTACCTCATGTGTTACTGCTACAGCTGGGAACAACTTTCTTCAAATTTCCTGGTGGTGAACTTAATCCAGGAGAGGATGAAGTTGAAGGACTAAAATGCTTAATGACAGAGATACTGGGTCTTCAAGATGGAGTCCTGCAAGACTGGGTCATTGATGATGGCATTGGAAACTGGTGGAGACCAAATTTTGAACCTCCTCAGTATCTCTATATTCCTGCACATATTACAAAACCTAAGGAACGTAAGAAGTTGTTTTTGGTTCGACTTCAAGAGAAAGCCTGTTTGTAGTCCCTAAAAATTACAAGCTAGTAGCTGCACCATTGTTTGAATTGTATGACAATGCACCAGGATATGGATACATCATTTCTAGTCTCCCTCAGCTTTTGAGCAGGTTCAATTTTATAGACAACTGAATTCCTGCACAGTGGAGAAGTAAAAAGAAGCCGTCTCTGTGAGCACAGCTCTGCACCGTGTAGAATAAATGTGATAGAAAAGTTTGCTGGTTTTTTCTCTTTCCCAACCCCTAAATTGCCACTTGCTTTCTATTGTTTGAACCGTAAAGTTAATATGGGGAACTAGATAGTGGTGTAAACACATGTGATAATGTTTAATTTGCTTTTGTTTCCATGCATACGTTTTTATACAACATTAAAGAAAGTGGACTTTCTATTTGTATTCCATTTTTTAAAATATCACATTAAAATTGTAAAATTCTTACAGAAAATAAAAATAAAAAAATAAAATATTACTGTAGAATCAGATTTCCTGGCATGAAATGATGTTTTAATATATAGATTTGCTTTGTATAATGACTATTTAATGATTTTTTTTTTGGAATGATGACTATTTAACAGCTATAGCACTTCTCAGACAACTCGTTTAAAAAAACTAATAATTTTTCAAAGAAATACTAAATAAATATGTGTAAGAATCATATGGTTTTAGACTCATGACCCACTCCCGAATTTTCTCAACCAATAGTTTCTCATCATATAATGCAATATAAAACAGTGAATTCGACACCATATTTGATGATTCCAAAATGATTGTTTTGTATGTATATTCACTAATCAAGTGGGATAAAGATATAACATCTCTGTGTGCTCTTTCCATATGTTACTAAGGACTAGCAGATTTTGCCCTTATTTTATAGCCCTAGACGTGATTTTTAGTTTTATAACTTATTTCTGAGTCCAAATTAAGTACAAAATAACCATGAATCCCCCAAAGTTTGAAAAATTGGTAAAGAAAGTACTGCATGGAGAATTCATCTTCCAAATGAATGACTCCCTTACACTGTCTGCAACCAATACCCACTATCAAGATTCTTAGTTCTCATTTTGTGAGAATAATAAATCTTTATGATATTTCAATGTACAAATCATATTCAAATCCTTTCAAATATTGTTGTCTACTGTTTATATAATGTTTTATTTTCATTTTTCAGTTAGAAATGTGAAAATTGTTTAGGTATATAGGTTGGGATGAAATATATCATTATTTTTCAAATTAAAATTAATGGAAATTTAGAAAAAATTACTGTTTTTTTCACTTAGCAAGGTTTTCTAGAATTGAGTAATGTTGTTATACAAGGAATAGATGAATTATTAAGTTAAATAAAGCCAGTTTTCACCTACAGGTGGCAAAAGATAGGTGTAGTAGAAATGTATGCATATACATATAAATAGATAATGAAATGAAAAGATAATTACCAAAATTGCCCCCAATGATTATGGTGTTGAGTGGTGGTGCTTTAATTTTTCATATTATGTCCAACTGCTTTTTACCCTGTTCTTTCCTTATTTCTTCTTTTATTTGCTTAAGTAGCAAGATAATATTTTGAGATATAAATAAACTTCCCCCTCCTTCCCCTCTGGTAGATTTTGTACCTTTGTGTCAATCTGATGCATTATGGGATTTCGTCTTTACACCATGGGAATGGGCTGACAACAGAGCCAACTGCAGATAAAAGAAGAGCTGATTTTTAACTAGTGTATTTTTGAAGTCAAGACCTGGCAAAGACAGATAGTTTGGAAAACTACATAAGCAGTTGGAGCTGGTTCCTCTTGCCTAAAGACTGGTTAATGTCTGTCTGGACTTTGGGGGAGCAGAAGAAAATCGGAGAGAAAGTGAGCAGGTAATGAGTTCTAGATATGACAAGTTTTAGAAGTTGGATGGAGGAAGAAGGTGACGGAATCCTCCAGTACATTTGGGGATTCGAGAGCAGGAAAGGGCTTCCTGCAGAGAATTGAAAACTCAGAGATAAACAGGCATCTCAAAGTAACACAGGCTATTATGAATTTGCCAGCTGCTGATTCAGGGCTCTTCACATTTGGACGGTTATTGAAGGACAGACACAGAGGGAGAAGGAGAGGGACAGAGATAGGCTAGTTTCTTCCTAGACACTTACTGCAATCCAGAGATTTCTGTCTCAACAATAGATCAATAATGTTCTGGGGCCACACAGATCTCTTGATTACAATAATGTACAGAATATTATTAGCTCTGAATAACAATAAGGACAACCAATATTACAACCCAGAGGGAGAACTTCCCTGGTTTCAGAATGTTCATAGTTGCTCTCAAGCCACTTGACAAATAAACAAAAGTAATAGTTTTGAAAGTTCAGAGATACACTAGGCTTTGTTTCTATTAACACTTAATCTGAACAAACTATACCAGTCTAGTTCCACATGAGGTTGAAATGTGACTTCATTTCTAACCTGCCAAATAACCTAATTTAAAAAACAGCATTGCATCAATAAAGTATCTCTTTATGCTTTCTAGTAATGAATTCTGTCTATTTACATCTATTTAAAAAAAATTGCAACTCAGGGGTAAAAAAATTTGCAAATATACATTGACCTTATTTCTTGTGTTGTTTTGCTTCCAATTTCTCTCAGAGTTTATTCTGCCCATTCAGCCCTTAGCTCTCTGTTCTCTGGCTGCTGCCCTCACTGCTCCACGGACAGGCCTTGTTCCGGGTCAGCAGCACCCCCCTTGCTGCAAAACCTGTGGGTCCCTTCTCTGTCCGTGTCTAACGTAACCTCCCATTAATGTCTGACACGACCGCTCACTCCCTGCTCCTGGATATTTTTCCTCCTTTGCTTTGTCCACCATACTTCCTTGAATTTTTTCCCTTTCGTTCTTTTTAAGAGCTCTTCTTTTCTTTTCACCAGTCCTGAAGTATTGGCTCCAGACTTATGTGTCTGACTACTTACTGGTCATGCCCGCAAGTATATCCTATAACCTCTCAAAAAGCCATCTGCTCAGAACTGAACACATCTTCCTGGACAAGCCTGTTTCTTCTCTGCTTCTCTATCAGTGGTTGGTCCTCCAAGCTGTCCAGTGACCAAGCTAGAATGCTGGGTGTTCCATCTGACCCGTTTTCCTCCCTGAATTGCCATCTGTATTAGCTTGCATGGGCTTCTATAACAAAATATCATAGTTTTGGTGGCTTAAACAACAGAAAGGTATTTTCTCACATTTCTTTAGGCTGGGAAGTCCAAGATCAAGGTGCTGGCAAATTCGGTTTCTGGTGAGGGCTCTCTTTCTGCTTGCAGATGGTGGGTGGCTAGGATGGGGTGGCAGAGAGAGAGAGAGAGAGAGAGAGAGAGAGAGAGAGAGAGAGAGAGAGAGGGAGA
>NW_017731494.1:391089-405331 GCF_001890085.2 Hipposideros armiger | reverse complement strand
TCTCTCTCTCTCTCTCTCTTTTCCAGGCCTTTTCACTCACTGTTCTTTCTGCCAGAGCAGCAGTTGTACTCTCCTCCTCCTCCTTTCCGCCTCTCCTTTCTTCTTCCCTCCTCTCCTCCCCAACAGTACCAGAGTCTGGCTAATGTTTACCATTCCTCATCTCTCAGGTCTCAGTATTAACACCACTGCTCTGGAAAGCTTTTCCTATGCTCTAAGGCTGGGTTGGTGTCCTCCCTCTTTATTTACCTGTCACTCATTACTGTGTCCCCAGAGTCTGGCACATAGCAAGCCTTCAATAATTACATTTTTGAAAATGAATGAATACCTCTTACCTAAACTTTAGACAAGTTAGTCAATAAAGCTGTTGTTGTTTTGGTTACAGTCTGTTCCATCTCTGAAGGGAAAAGCAAACTAGATCCACATTATGTCAACGTGCTGTCTTAGGGGAGTTGGCTGGAGATATTGTGGCACAGAGCACAGTGGGTTAGGAAGTAACGGTCATGGATAGACCCAGGTCAGTCAGCCACTGTGTAGGAGGGAGGTTTGTCTTTGCATGCTCTTATTTGCTGTCCAGGCCCTCCCTGACAGCTGTCTGTCATCATGTAAATGAATGCCTATAAACCTGAGTGATATCGAAAGTAGTCAACACTACTATGTTTATATACATAAACGAGTACGTAAGAAAACGAACAATGTATTTCGTATTCTCTAACTAAACTTAATGTCATAAAACAAATGCTGTAAACTCTAGCATAAATCAATTATCCAATTATTCTAATAATTTCCAAATTCTTTGTTGATTTTAGAAAAAAACTACCTTTTTGGCTGTTACCGACTACATCATATTCCTTCCTGAGCCATGATTCTATACACAAAAGTACATCAAGGTCTTCCAAGGATGTTCTCATTAGCTTTGTTGCGGCCATAAGTGCCTGGGTTGGGTATGCACGTCAGACTTTGTGCTAAGTAATATATGATGCTAGCACCTTGCACATGTTGGGACCTGGAGAGCTTGTGTCCCAGCTCCACCCACATTGCCACCCCCATGGTGCCTGCCCCACTACTTACTCTGTTGTTCCAACCCAGGCCCATGTAGAGCAGTGGGGATAAAGGGGGCACTGCTGCCTCCACCATTGCCTTGGTTAGCTGAGCTGCCACCTGGGGCTGCTCTCACCTACCCTACCAGTACTTCCAGATCCTTTCACTTGCCTTTCTGGTCCCAGCAGGTATCAAAGCCTAGGAAGAGTAATGGCTTGGATGGATGAGGTATCCCTGTTGGTCCAAGGAAGTACCAGAAGCCCGAATCAATGGCTTTTGGTGGGGGATTAGGTGGGGAGGAGGGTTTGAGCACCATGACACTCCTGTCCTCAAGGACTTTCTTTCACTGTAGTAGGATGTACTGAAGTATAGATCCCTCAGTGTGGGGCCCGCATTATCACGCTTCAGTCTGCCTCACTGCCCTATGTCTCTGTTTTTCACATGTGCTCTGTGTTGCAGGCAAACTGAAGGACTCCTTACACACACACACACACACACACACACACACACACACACACGGGCTCCTGCATCTCTTATTGCACTTGGACTGTTGCCTCTTTCTGAACTATTCTCCCCCTCTCTGCCCCCTTTAATGCTGGCTGTTAATATTTTATCCCTCCTTCAAGGCATATTTAACATGTTGCCACTTCCTATGAAGGGATCCTTGATTCCTCCAACAAGATTATAACCATTATAATTGTTCCTTCATTCCTTCATTTGAACTTTCATTTAGTTCTCTTTTGACCTTGACTCTACTGAGCCTTATATTTTTAAATTATCATTTGCCTACTTTAAAAAATCCTCTCTGTATTCTGAAACTGAGCATCCCAGAGGGAAATGTATTCTACTTTTCCTTTCTGTCCCTTTGAGATCTTATGATAGTACCTTTCAAATAACAGATATATTATCCTTTTTTTGGGGGGTGGGAGTTGGAATTATTTTTATATGAATATAAAAATGTCGATTGAGGAAAAGTTCTAGAACTGATGTGAAAGCTACAGGAAGAAATGTTTCTGGTTTCTGCATTTCTCTAAGCCTTAGATTCCTCTTATACTGAAATGTGGTGATAACAATACATGTCTCATAAGGTTGTCATGTGGATTAAATGAGATCATGTATGACTTGGCACAAAGTCTGACATGCAGCAAGTTGTCAATAAATGGCCGTTGTTGCTCCGTAATGAAGCTGTCCAAAGATAGAAAAGCCTGCTACACAGTTTTCCCTTCTCTCCCTGGGGGCATTTGTTTATTTTTTCATTTAAGTTAGATCTGATGAGCCAGCTTTAAGCGAGGGGCTGGAAATCCCATGCTTAGAACAAACACTAGATGTGGCTCCCGCCTTCATAGAGCTCAGAGTGTAGAGTGGGAGATGGAGATTTGCCCAGCAGTTATGCAGACAGAGGTCCATGGCCCCGTGGGAGCCTGGTTTCGGGAACCTTGACCTGGTGAGGAGATGTATCCCTGAAGTGTTTTTCTAACATTGTCGGCCAACAACCTGGAGAAAGTACTTTAGGGGGTGGTTGGTGGTTTGATCAGAGCTAGGCCTGGGGTAAGGCAAGTGAGGTACTCACCTCAGGTGCAAAGTTTAAGGGGGACACAAAAAAGATGCAATAATCAAGGTAAACAATATTTTAATGTAATATTTAAAACATTGAAATTAATGCATGATAATCTAAGGTGAACAAAATGTCACAACTTTGAATAAAGACAGGATCAGTGACAATGCTGTAGGAAGCCATAGTAGAGCCTTAGGCAAAAGGAAAAATCAAATGGTGATCCTTAGTCTTAGCCCTGGCTTTGACTAGGTAAGAATATTTTAAAAAGTTCCTTCCTGGGATTCCTAACTGTTCTGGAAAATTATGTACGTTCATGTGGAAACTTCTAATTCTGTCCATCAGAGGGCAGTGATACCTAAGTAAACAGTGGGAGGCTTTGCTGTCCCTTCATTGTCGTCATCTTCAAATTCTTGGAATTACTTTAAAGGTTAAAAATTTTTTCAGTGGAAAGGGGATGCTTTCCTTCTTCCTACCTCCTTCCTAATTTCAAAGTGGTGTTGAAGGACAAGCAAACTCTTGTAAAATGCATTATGTTAAGCTTTCTTTTTGGTAGATACATTCTTACAGATTTGATGTTAATTTAAATGTAGCCAAATCCAGTGTTTCTAAGCCATGTGGTAAACAGCATTCTATAATTTTAGGGGGCAGAATTTTTGGAAACAGCAGTTAATATTTGGCTGTTTTCTCTTTATTCCTGCTTTTCCTTCTTTCAACATTAGGAATAGAGATGTGGAAGGGAAGGTGGACATCATGTAAAGATCATTTGCCAAATGAGAAAATTAATGCAAGAAAAGCTGGTTTATTTACTTGTTAATTCATTTGTGTATTCATTCATAGTCTCATTTATTCAAGGATTTCACAAGCATTTAGCGTCTGTCTACCATATGACAGGTACTGTAGTGGCACCATGGACACGAAGTCTAATATAAATCACAGTTCTCATCTTTGATGGACAACCACTTGAGATTAGGAAACACTGGCAGAAACAGATACTTAGGATACTTAGGGTAAGTATGTGGGCAGAGGTGTGTGCCAAGCACGCTGGAAGCTCAGTAGAGGAGTAACTAACAAGTATTCATTTGTCCAGTTTACTGTTGTGAATACTTGTAAGGGCCTACGATGTGAGGTTTAGTCCTTTGTTTTATTTAAGTGTGACCTTGGCACAAAGCATACGTCTAACTAAACTTCATAAATTTCTCAGGTTCTAGTTCAGTGAGGGCATCCATCAAATATGTTTATTGATGACCCTCTGAGAATCAGAACAGAAAGAGCGGCTCCTAGAGAAATCATCTAGGCACAGAGTTTTTAACCTGTGCCTGGAAACTTTAGGGGAGTGTTTCTCACAGTGTGGTCTGTATTACCTGCATCAGATACTTTGGAGTACTCACTGAGAAGTCTGATTTTCTTTTGTGACACCTACAGAATCAGATGCTGGAAGAATGGAGGGAGGGGAGAAAACTGTAGTTACATAAGTGCAGCCGATGATTCTTATGCATAATGAAGAGCCTCAGTGACCAAGCCCCTTACCTCTCCCAGCTCAAATATACCCACCAACCATAGCACATCTTCCTTCCAAATTGTAAATTCCATGAAGTCTGGGGTTTTATGTCTATTGTGTTCATCGCTATATATCGCTAGTACTTTAAACAATGCTGGGCACACAATAAATATGTTTTGATTGAATATTCTTTCTTTTTTTTTTTTTTTTTTTTTTTTTTTTTTAGCTGAGCCATCCTGCTACCTATTGGCAGCTCAGCGGCTGCTCAGCTCGGGCTGGACTCGAACCGCTGTTGCTCAGAGCTCAAACTCATGAGCGAGCTCTTAACCAACTGAGCCACTTTTGATTGAATAAATGAAGATATATAAATTGGGTTTCTACCTAAAAATTCATTTTGAATAGAACTTTCTACTGTTAAAAAAAAAACGAAATTCCCAGACCATAAGTTTGGATTATTTTATTTTTTTTAAGGAAAACACATATAGCTGAAGGCCCTCAGATAATTACTTTGGGTACAGGAACTAATTAACTACATTTTCAGGGCCAAATTTCCATGTCATCGTAATAATTATCTGTAAGGTACAAGTATCAGCCCAGCATTTATTCTAGTAGAGACGGTGATTTGCCAAATGTAATGTCAGGTACTGATGAGCTTGGTTTCTGGTCTAGCTGTCCTGACTTATAGGCCAAAGCTCTTAAGGCATGTCTGACACCCTGGATTCAAATTGAAGCACAGAGATAATGTGACGTCGTGTATGTACCATTGTAAGTTAGAGAGCTAGAGCTAGGCTCTCCTACTTGGACCCATACATTCAGTTTAATGGCCTTTCCAATTTTTATCTTGCTTTCATGACCCATGTGATCAGCTCCCCACACTGGACGGTAGTCATTCATCCGTTCTCTTATCTGTTCATCCATGAGTAAGTATTGATTAAGCATCTCTGTCTAGGAATGCCTTTATCATTCATTCAGTTTTGCAGATACAATTTGGTAGTTTTCATATATTTATGAGAAGAATCGACTTGTATTTTATAATATGACTTCCAGGTTTGTGTGGGTACATTGCTAAAAGTGAAGTCTTTGGATAGTAAATGGGATGGGTTCATTATTCCTGTTTTCTCAATGTCGTAGAGATCAACTATTTTAAAAAATGAATTATATGGATAAACTCTCTTTGTGAGCTGGGGTTTGAAATCAGGAAGGAGGTAGGAAGAAGGAAAGGGAGCAATGTGGCGTGAAAACAGCCTGCTTGGAGACGGTCATTGTTTAGGTTCCCTCAAAACACATGCTGAGACAAAGGTTTGAGTGCCGTCTCCTCTTTGCGAGGTTATCCCAGGAGGCACTGAGAGGGAGTGAGGAAAAGAGACAGGGTAGGGAGGAATATCAGTCCTACCCTTTGAGGTGAGGTGGAACCAGCCTCCGAATGTCACCCTGAGTGATGAGGAATTTGGGGTTATCCACCAACTCTTACCCTCCTTGCTTACGAGTCTCTCCTGGAGCACTTACTTCTTTGTGCTTCCAGCCTGTGATTTTCCTCCCTTTCCATTCCTCAGAAGTTGCCCTCAAATAAGGAGGTGCTGCAGGAAGCCATGGCGGTAAATGGGACCTGTCTGCAAGTGACCTCTGGGTAGGTGGAGGGGGTACGGACAGGGCTTTGAGATGATGTATGTATACATATGCTTATTTCTGCTGGCTAAGGATCAAAGCAGTAACTACTTTTTGACAAAGATGGCAAAGTCTTGTTGGCTATACATATTTTATTTTAATTATGAAACAGATGGACATTCTAATGGCTTCTGAAATAGTTTTGCTTAAATATTTTCTAAAGGTAATCAAAAGTACAAACCCAGACAACTTTAAACTCTTAACCCTAAGCATCACTGTTGATAACAGCATTCTCATTTCAGGAGTGTTTTGCATGACAGTGGTAGACAGTGGCATACATCTACGTTTTTGTTTTTGTTGTTCTTTTTGGTATCCTGTATGTAGGCTACAATTCTTTTTACAGTGGTTTATCTCACAGTACATCCTTTTCACAAAACACATTACTAGAAGGTATGTCTGGCCCTTACCTGTTTAGTGCTACCCAAAGTATATGAAGTCAAAATAAATTTAGTGTTTCCTAGTAAGTTCTAAGGTACCTCATTCTTCTCTTTGATTCTTTTGGTTCTTAAATCTCTGTAAACAACTCTTAATAATAACTCTGGATGCAGGATGGCAAAATGCATATATTCTTATTTGCATAGTCTGAAATTTCTCTATTACTTATTCTGCATTGGTTTGCTACATGTCAATATTCAGCTGGAGTCCCTTGAAATCTAAAAAGGCTAAGCCAGATAAGATGTATTAAATATGATATGATTTCCTACATTAAAAAAACCCCCTAATTTTCAGAGCAGCAATTTATATGAAGCAGGTAATCAGATTATTTCCTGTATCTCTAAGTGTTTCCCAGATGGAAAAGCCTATATAATAGTATTTTATGCAGCTTGAGTTGGATGTACATCAAAACCATTAGCTGACTATAAAAGCTCCACTGGGAAGATGAGAACTAGAGTCAAGATGAAATTTACTCTTTGAAGAGGAATTCCAACAAGGTAAAGGCAAATATGTGAGCAAAAAGCATCTTTTGGAAAAAAATTGTCTACTGTGTTTGATAGTTTTGGATTTCTGTTAGACAATCTAAAGCAGATAATTAGTGATGAAATAAATTATTAAGTAGCAGATGAAGTTGGAAAGAGAATGTGTATTCTTAGCTCTCTTTCACTCATGACCTCTTGTCTATTATTATTATAGAAGAATAACAATTTCTGCCTGTATTAATTAAAACCCTGTGGGATATAAGTGACAGAAACCCAAACTTCAGCATAGCCAAGCTGTAGGAAGGGTGAAGCTGGACAGAAGGATGAGTGGAACCAGGGACTTGAACAATGTCAAGATTCTCTTAGTCCCTCTTTTCAACTTCTCTCTGGGTGTCAGATTCATTCTTCTTTCTTAGCACAGACTTTTTCCATATGGCAAGAGGTATGACCACTGATAGTTACCACGATTTACATCTTTAATTTCACTCACTGGAGAGAGTTTAACTTAGTATGCATAGACTCAGCTAGTTATGAAACACATACACTCAGTCCTTCCTAAATTTGGCGAAGGCATTTGTTGATTTAGCATGGGACTCGTCAGCCTTGGCCAGGTAGTGAGTTTCCAACACTGAGCGCCTACCGCATTCCAGGCAGGCTTTACCTGGGGCTTCACATACATGGTCTCTAATCATGGGACTCTTGCAAGGTAAGTCTTATTATTCCTCTTTCCTGTATCAGACTTAGGTTAAATCACCCAGTCACACTGCTGATCAATGATGGACCTTGGATTTGAACCCCACGTTCATCTGTGTTCTTTCCACGGTACCATGCTGCTTCACTAAAAGGTTTTTTTTTTTTTTCTCTTTTGACTACATGACATTTATAACACAGTTTGGTCACCAACATGCCCTTTTGCCTATTAGATACCCTCAGATTTCATCACATTCATTCTACTTGTGAGCAGTGGAAAGAAATTCATCTGAATGTTTTCTTTCAACTTCTGCAAGTGGTAAAATGCTCAAGTATTATTCAGATGAGTTTTGCTTACAGAGATTAGCTAGTCACACTAGTCTCAGTAACTAGTGAGAAATGAAGTTATGTTTGCAATGTGTCTCAGGTACTCAGTTCTTTTTCCCCTCTGAAGTTTATTGAGCCTGACAATGTTGAGCTTCACTGAGTCCTGAAAACACTGCAGTTAAGATACTCCCTCAGCTTTTTGTCTCTGGGAAACAGCTTGCCACAGAGAACCACGCTTCTCCATATGACTTAGATCAGCCTTGCTAGCCACTCTTCACTCTTCCTGTCAGACTCGCAGACAACTCCTGTGTTTACCTGTGACAAGGCCAAACACAGACCTTTCCCCTTTCGCATGAACCTGTTGAGAATGCCAGACTTTCCAACTTTCCATGCTTTGTCTCATGAGTGATGAGTTCAACTGTTTGTCCCCTTAAAACTATTTAGATACAGAGATAAACCTTTCCTGCTGCAGTTGGGAGAAAAAGTTCGTGTGTGTGTGTGTGTGTGTGTGTGTGTGTGTGTGTGTGTGTATGAGAGTCAGTGTCCCAAAAGGAGCATTGGAAGTTAGCCAAATATGAGTAGCACACTTCACATTTTATAACAGAAAGGTCCTGTACTGAGTATTATATATTGGTGTTACCATGATAGATCTAGAGGCACAGTCTCCTTAGATGGAAACCTCACCTGTTGTCATTGCCATTAAGATTCACGCTGAGGACCAAGGTAGTTTTATGTTCAGATGCAGCTAGATTTTCTTTCATTTCTAGAGTCCTTCTGTAATTAATGTGCGGTGGGTCTTGCTCCCACCACTCATATGGTTGGAATCTGTATATAGCAGGAGCACCATGTCTTTATTAAGCACCAGTTTTTATTAAATGTAAGTTGAAAGAATTAGCAGTCTAACAAAAACTGTAATCGATTACATTCAAAAATTTCTAAAAAAAAAAAAATCCAAAAGAATCATTTTTTTATAATCCAGTCACACTTCTTAAAACCTTCTTTATTTTCTCCACCCATTTTTTTAACCAAAAATGTTTCAGTTGACTTCAATTATTCTTTCCCTCCACCCCAACATGCCCAAGGACACAATGGAGACAACTAGTTAATTAATGAATAAATGTATGTATAGTGTTTCCTCCTCTCCCACCCTCTAAGGAAAGTTCTGTCTTTGCTCAGTTTCTTGGCTTTTGTGATGCTGAATCAAGGCAAGGACAGAGAAAATCAGGAAAGGGCTGAGGTTTACTCAAGGGAGAAAAAAAAGAATAATGATTAAAGGAAAGTAGATGCATAGGGATGTGTGGGGGGATGAGGAGGAGTAGGAGAATAATAGAAAACCACAACCTCTATGTGACTCAGTTTTATTACAACTTATCTTGGTATAGAGTATATTTTGAAAAACTCTCTGAAATGTGTTATTTTTTTAAATCAGTGGAACCATTAAAAAATCATTAAGTAAAACTTAATTAAACAAAATAAAATTGCAGTTTGGACAAGGAGCCTGGCTATCTGCATAGTCTGCCTCTCTCCTGGCAATGACAGTTTGAAACCAGTTACAAATTTCAGCTCAGTGGGGGTATATACTGCTAATTTTTAAAATTAAGAAACAAATTATTGATTTTTGTTTTATTATGAAAGCAATACATATTTATTTGGGGAAAAATTAAAAATACAGGTATGTACTGAAAATACCATAATCTCAGCATCCCAAGATAACTTTGATGAACATCATTAGCATTTTTCTGAATACTCACTGATTTTTAAAAATGCCAGTGTTTTAATATGGTAATGCCATAGATTTTTGTTTCTGGTTCATAGAAAGAATCATATTATGTCATTAAAGGCTCCAAGGCGATTTGATGTATTGTGATGAGCACATTAAACTGTGATCTCCAGGTTATCGAAAAATTGCCTTCCCCTTGAGCTTTTCCCCCGCCTTAGAGTTTCTTGTTATCTGTCACATCAAAGGTAATGATCTTTCTCCTCAGTTCTTACACCTGGGTAAATTCTCTAGCACCATTGAATTTAGTTCATAAATACAAAAGCAAATGAAGACCCAAATGATCTAATTAAATTCAGCTTCCCCTGTCAGAAAGGGTAGCAGGAAGCTCCAGGTCAGGGGCGCCATTAGCAGCTGGGACGAAATGAAGGACTCAGAGCTGCACCAAGGGATTGGGAGAGGGCCCCACAATTTTATAGGGTGCCACCACTCTGAATGTATTAAAAGCGTATTTGTTTATTTATCTTAATTTATGGATTCTGTTTAGTCAATCTATTAAGTAAGCCCCCGACACTAATAAAATGGGGTTGAAACTGGGGTTTGAGATTAACCGTGAAATTAATTTATCCTTGTTATGTATGAGTCTTGTTTGCCCAGATAACTGAGAATTACACTCTTTTTCTAAGGAAAGAACAGTTCTGGTTTGGGGGAGATAAGAGCGTTAATGAAAGAAGAGGGACAAGGAATTTCTTAGCAATACTTTCTCCCATGCCTACCTCCATTAGGGCAGAGAGAGTCCAGGGTCTGCAAATAGCACAGCCTACCTTCAAATTGCTTACTTGACTTTAAAAAGTGCAAAGTATGTTCTGCTTTATGTTTTCAACTCTTGACCCCTGATTAGAATCAGGTAAAAACCATATCAATTACCATAATCGTAACTGCACTGCTTTTAATAATATCTAGAAAATCATGCACATTAATAGTCAAGCTTTTATCTCTGTTGAAGAACAATTACTTCTAAAATTGTATTATACTGGAAAGTAGATGATTTTTGTGCAAAAGAAGCCCCAGGACTGAAGTACTTAAAAAAATTGTTTTGGGGAGAAAACATTAAATTTCTTCAACAACACAATCTTTTAGTGCAGGAGTGATTTTGCATTATAGAAATGCAAATGTTACTTCAGGATTAATGTGCTTATTTCTTGACTGAGGATCAGCCTCTTTATCTGGCAGGAGGGTGATAAGCAGAGTTTGACTACTTATACATTTTGTTTTATAAAGCTTCCTATGTTATCTCATTTTGCCTGTGGGCTATAACAGCTTAAAATAATAATTTTAATATCTAGAATTGATAAGAGCAGTCTGAAAAGAAATACAGCCTTGTTTGCATTATATCTCTACTTAGAAGGTAATGGCTGTAATAAGATTAAACTTGTATATGAATTAATCATATTGCTGCTTCATCTTTCCAGCAAAATTCTCGTGCATAACATACAAAAGAACACAGAAAATTTGTAGGTTATGCTTACTTTTATATTTTTGGTTGTAATATATTTGTTGGTTGAACAGATAGCAGTTATCTTTATTGAGGACCACCATGCTAAGGTAATATTTTTAAGATTCTGGTTACAAAATGCATTTCTGATTGTTCTGTAGTTTCCAAGGCCAACTCCTGGACTGTGTTTCTTTTCCTTGGTATATAAGAAAATTCTTGATGAAAAGATTGCTTTCTTAAGAAACAAATATAATTATTTTCTTTTCAGGTCTTTTTTTCCTATAATTTTTTTTCTTTTCAGCAACTTTTACCTCAACATTATTTACTGTCTCTGAAAATTATCCCAACTGGATATATTCTTAGTGATGTTTTGTTCTATGAGAAATATTAATCATAAATATGACCACAAATTATCACAGTTGACTTGATTTTATGTTTGAGTGTAGCTACTTAATATCAAGTATGTTGTGAATAAATATTTTTAAGGCAGAAATTTTTCAAAATGAGGTAAAATTTACATAACATAAAATTAGCCATTTTGTGGGTTTTTTTTTCTTTTTTTTAATTTGGGGAACAGTGTATTTTTCCAGGATCCATCAGCTCCAGGTCAAGTAGTTGTTTCAGTCTAGTTGTGGAGGGCGCAACTCAGTGGCCCATGTGGGGATCGAACTGGCAACCTTGGTGTTATGAGCACTGTACTCTAACCAACAGAGCTAACCGGCCGCCCCCAAATTAGACATTTTAAAGTGAGCAATTCAGTGGCATTTAGTCTATTCACAATGTTGTACAACTACTACTTCTATCTAGCTCCAAAATACTTTCATCATCCCAAAAGGGTGTTTCCTTTTGGGGTGATGAAAATATGCAGTTGCATTTCATTTCTTCTCCTCCCTGGACCTGGCAACCACCAGTCTGAGTTCTGTCTCTATGGATTTACCTATTCTGGGTATTTCACCTAAATGGAATCATAATATTTTTTCATTTGTGTCTTGCTTCGTTCATTTAGCATAATGTTCTTGAGGTTCATGCATGTTGTAGCACGAATCTGTACTTCATTCCTTTTTTATGGCTGAATAATATTCCATTGTATGCATATACCACAATTATTTTATCCATTCATCCGTTGATGTACATTTGGGCTATTTTCAACTTTTGTCCATTGTGAATATGAATAATGATGTTATGAACATATGTGTACATGAACTTGTTTGAATAGCTCTTTTCAATTATTTTGGGTGTATACCAAGGAGTGGAATTACTGGCAATTCTTTGTTTAATTTTTTAGGAACAGAATTTGTTATTTCAAATTTTGGGCAAATATTTATATCATTAATACTAGTTAGAAAACTAGCTGGGCTTGATTCATCTGATGACTCAGTAGGCAAACTTAAAAAAAGGTGTTTAAGACTGTGAAAGGAATGAGATATGTGATAGAATGTGAACAACAGTACTCACCTTAGATCAGGGCAAGTAGGGCGTCTGTCTGGGTCCCAGGCCTCAGAGACCCCCAGGCTTTGGGGTGCCTTCATCAAAAATTTGTAAGACTCCCTTGGACCTGGAATTGGCCAGGGTTGCAGTATATATGGGACTGACTATATACCCCAGTGAACTCATGCCTGTGGGGTTGTCCTGGGGCCCTATGACTGGCCTGGTTCCAGGAGGGCAGCAGATCGCTACCGTTGCAGTGTTTCTTTTTGAGATCCAATGAGATTGGGCCACCAGAATGATGCTGACATGCCGACTTTGGGTGAGTCTCATCACATCAGACTCAGGATGAGTTCTGAAGTCTGGGCTTCCAATGGTCCCCCTTAGGCTTGAGCCATGTGTGTGTCTTCTCCTGCTCATCCGTGTATCTTGACAACAGTGCCACCTCTAGTCTATAGCATGGGATCATAGTGGGGTGGGCCAAGTGTCCTTTACTCTGGGAGTCTCCCTCCATTAGCAGCTGGGGTGGTCACTCCATCTTTCTGCAGGTTCTACACAAGGCATGACGTGTTTATGTCTTACATGATATTAGAAGGCCTTTGTTCTGTGACACCAGTGGACCCTTCTAATCCATGTCCCCTTTTGTCTCCAATTAATATGGTGACACTGTGCTCTCTCAGGTTGGTCATAAGGGATGAACATCCCTTGCATGAATGGATCTGTTCCCTTTATAGCACCCACGGGCCTCCACCTGTCCTCTTTATGGGTGGCAGTGTGTGGAAGGCAGGCATATGGTTAACATGGAAAGCGTTCACATTCTAAGAATGCAGTGATTACAGGGAAGACCTGGTTGGAAGATGTGTTGTTCTGTGTTTATGCTATCAAGTTTTGAAAGACAAATTTAACATGGCCAGAAAGCAAATTATTGTCTACATTTTCCCTTATAATTCTAGGTAAATCTTGTGTTTATGTTCTTTGCCAATGAAGTGCAGTAACAACCTTTGAGAGAATCATTAGAAGCCACTTCACAGGCAGTATGATGGATGGTGCAGTGTTATGACTAACGAAACAACCAGCACTAATTAAATGGTACTAGGGAACTGCAAAGGCAAGAAGACCTACGTTGTTTCAAAACAAACGTCTTCTGAAGAGCTAAGATGTTTTGAACAAGCGTATGGCTATTTTTCCTCATGGTGGGAGATAGGACATTTTCTAGTCATGACACATTTGACAATTAAAAAAAGGAAATGATTGACCTGAACAGGAAGAAGTGGTGCCTGGACACACTGAAAAATATTCACCGGCACGGATGGGACAAAAAGTTAATTCTATTATAAGTACCTTTCTCTACCCATTTTTTCTGATTAATTTTCTGTATACATCACACTGACCCATGCATTTTGCAATACATTTTTAAAATCAGTTATTGCCCAGGGCCCTGCGCACCCTAAAGGTGCCCATAGTGAACGATGTTGTGGGCTTGTATAACTAATGGATGCTTTCTCTAACTGAAGACTGTAGTTTCTCAAATGATGGAGAAGGTAGCTCTCTCCAAACAGAGATTGATCTTCATATTGGGTTGTACAAAGAACACTGCACTCCAAATCAAATTATAAGTAATGTCAGCAGAGTCTAGGTCATGTAGAATTCTGTCTTGTTTGTAACTTGGACATTATATTTGTAGTAGTTTAGAGAGGCTGTTATTTAGTAGAGGATCATTTTGAAAGAGCCAAACCAGACAACATGATACTTTTTATGAAACTATTGCAACAGTTCTGGAAGAGATAACGAGGGTAGGGGGTACAGGGAATGGACATCATAGATGTTCTCTACAATGCCATTTATTATGTTTTAAAATGAAAGATGTTCAAATTATTCATTAACATGGAAATGATTAAAAAGTTATGATAGGGCC